>NW_010422603.1:20932-36205 GCF_000710305.1 Buceros rhinoceros silvestris
CTGCATTAACCTGGCATAGCTCTCGTCTCTTCCGAGTGCACTGCTTTTATAATCAGGCTCTTCCCACTGCTAGCCATGTCCTGGTATTTTTAATTTTCTAACTGTTTTGCCGGTCCCTACCTCCACTCCCTGTTAATACCTAAGAGACTCTGAGACATAGTTGGTAGGACTTAAAGATGATGTAAAGGCATCTGAAAGCACTGGGTTATTGATGGGACACAGCCCCTATCAAGGCCAAAACTGAACTCAGTTGGAGTCCAAGCACTCATCCCTGTGCAGACCTAAGCCCCTGGGGAAGGAAAGGCCCTGGCCCATGGTGGGGACAGTCTGGTACACCCTGCCGTGGGATGTGGAAGAGCTCTCTGCTCACTTGTGCAACAGCTGTACTTGACACGCAGAGGGAAATGAGTAAATACACTTTAAGACAGGTTTGGACTCAAGGTCCAGACTTTATATTTAGTAACCTCCCCTTTATTTTAGCATGTTCAGTCACTTACTGAATTCATGGCATGAAAATGGCTTTGTGTCTGCTCATGTTTGAGCTGCATGTGGCTGCATCCTCAGCTGACGCCTCTGAAGACATCAGTCAGTCACAGGGCATTTGCGATTTTCCTTCTTGCCTTCCATCCCACCACTGCAGGTGGGAGTTATTCGTGGGAAGCTTAGAGCAGGCTTTTTACAAACTAAAAAGTTATGTTAACAAAAAAAGAAAAAGAAAAAAGTATCCTCCCTTTCAAGTAATTACACTGCTTTATTTTTCAGTATCACAGTCTCAGGAAATGAAACAGTCCAGATCCTTTCCAAGATACTACACAGCTTTTTTGTTTCCATCTCTCTGGCTACAAAACAATCAAATTAAATATAAATTTGTTGTTTTGCTACATCTATTACATTGGAAGAACGCAATTATTGGTAGAAGCAGCTGAGCTCCAGGAGCCAAGGATGGAACAGACTGTTGTTTTCTCCTGCAGCCTTTCTCTTGCAATCAACCTCAGCGTTTCCAGAAAAGCACACGGAGGGACAGAAGGATATGGTGGATAACAAAATACAGCGGTTTATTGAACAAAATGGGGCAAGGCAATGATCCCTTTACATTCAATGAGAATTCAGACTATGAAACAAAACATGCCATACACACACACACACGGACATGATACTTTGGTTAAATGTCATTCAGAAGTTCTATGCCAAACCTGGTAAAATTATAGAGTGAACAGTCAAAAACGAGGAAAAAGCTAGGCTTGCATAGACAGATTATTGTCAGTGCGCAATTTATATTCAAGGATTAGCTGTTGCAACACAGGGTACACTTGCAGCTCTGAGGAATTTAAGCCTTCTGACTAATCCATCTCACTGCATGGCTAATACTTAGTTTTAACAGGCTGAAAGTTTATCCTGAAGAGCTAAATGAGACAACTGCAGTTATTTCTCTGAGGCAATTAACTGTACTGTAGTGCACAGATGCAGCTGGAGACACACTGTGGAGTCTACTCAGAGTGAACACTGATACAGTGGAACATGTTTACTGTGAAGTAGGAAACACTCATTTGTGTGTGCCACTGCCCTCTCTCAGACTCTCCCGGAAGAGCCCAGACTGCGCAGCTAAGTCTTTCGCTGTGCTACCCATGGGGAGGAGGTGGCTGATGGTATCTCCGCTCCAGCCCAGGGCAGTGCAGCTTCACAACACAAAACCTGTATCCTGCAGCCTGTCATGGGTGTAGCAGTCCAAGCAGCACTTGTGTGTGGCACAGCCAGAGCCTCCATGGCTGTGCTGTGCAGCCAGAAATGCGCTACAGCACGTGTTTTACAACGTACAGAGGACTGGGATCTCTGTAGGTTTATGCCTGTCCTCCACAACAAAAAAAGACGAGCTGCCTCTGGTATACTTTATGTAAGGGACATTGCTGTGCCACAGTGCTATATCCCACACCTGCCTCCCAAAGCAACTGCAAAACTAAGTGCTGAGCATCTTGAGAGAGCGGGGCAAAACCAACAGTCCATCGGCTAGGGACAGATACAGGGCAGGGCAAACCTCAAAGTCACCCCCTGCTGCAGTACCCTCCCTGGAATCACTGCCAGGAGCAGGACAGCAGAGAGCTCGGCCACCCATCAGTCCACACTACGAGCTATGCTTTGTTTCCTATTGCATCTCACGCAGCATCGGTGGTGCCTGGAGTGATCTACGCGGGGTGATGAACACCCAGAAGATCACTCTGTGTGAGAAGCGATGAGTTTCATGGACTGGCTGCACTAGACTACGAGACTGTAAACTAAGTAGGGGAATCCTCACACTGTCTCCAAGTGCTCTCCCCTTTATGTATAAATTAGCAATCCACAGTTAGTTTGCATACAGGTTAGTATGAATTAAAATAAAAACCTTGATAATAAAAATATATAATATACACATTGATCAACAGCAATGAACTGAATGAAAACACTAGAATGTAACAGTGGCTGTAATTTGGCACAAAATAAAAACGCACAAAGGTCTAGCAATGTAAAAATAAAAATCCATTTTTGCCCCCCCAAGTAAGAGAATGTTATTAATCCTGATTCAAATCCTGACGGGGGTAACGCAGAGATATAAAAATACTGTACATACAAGATCCCTTTTACAGAATGAAGCAGACTGCAGCATTTGTAACTTCTGTCCTTCCTCCCCAAGAAGAGAAATTCAATTATGAGACTTCATCTATCCCCCAACAGCTGGTATTTTCCCACCCCACAAATTTCAAAAACATGAATTTCTTTAAAAAAATATGAGATTAACCTGTCAGATCTATCCATGTGACAACAAACACTTCTCACTGCAGGAAGCTGTATTAAGACAGTGTTTCATAGCAAGGTGATTCAGATCAGCCTGCTGAAGACATCGAGTATCCCTGTATGTAAGGCACGATCACTCGCGTTCACCCGACCTCTCTTCTGCAGACCATTGTGCTTTGGACGGAGGTGAGGAGGTGGCGAGAGCTCTTGCTGGTGAGATGTGCCTACTATGGAGATTAGGAAGTGCCAGGATTTCACGGTGATGAATTTTTCACATGGTGCCTGTTGCCTTGTTCGTGCAGAGTCAGAAAGGGATGCAAGACCTGCGTGACCTGGGCAAGGGTCCCAGCAAGGGCTCTGACATGCTATTGAAAGAGCAAAACCATAGGCAAAGCTACCAAAACTTGGCAAGAAAAGACAAGGAAAAAATAAAGTTCCTTAAACATTTTTTCCTGACATAGAATGGAAATATTGCTCTGATTGTTATCTTTTAAAAGATAAATTTCATTGTGCCTCTTCCCAGGGACATATATGCAAGGTGCTGATTTTGCATCTCACGTACACAAGTGACATCATCTTGACTCTCAGCAGAACTGTGGCTGCTGAGCCCCAAGATGAACTGGTTCCTTGTTCATCCATGATCTTAACTCTTGTTGACTTCAGTGGGACCATGTAATCTTTTTCCAAAACTGGTTATTAAACATGCAAGTCCAGCAAGTCCAGCTGCAACCTTTGCCTCTGGGAGTCTCTAACCTGCTGACTGCATGAGGCCCAGAAGGTATATCAGACAAACAATTGCTCTGTTCATACCCCATTTAGTACATGCTTTCCTCCATTACCATTCCTAGCATTTCTGTCCCCTTAATAGGTGTTGGGCCCTTCTAACAAAACCTCAGGCCCCACTTTTCACAAGGACTTTGGGAAAAAAAAAACTAAGAGAAACATTTACAAGGGACAGCAAATTAATTAAGGTAGGGAGTAAAAATAAAGAGGTAAGGACTAAGGGAGGATTTAAAGCAAAGCAGCCTGTAAAGCATTTAGCACTCCCTGAAGGGATCCAAGGAAGCAGCAGATGCTCCTGGGATACTTCCCTTGGGCTCTTGCCTCTTGGTGACGTGGCTGGAGAGTTTGACTGGCCCAAGGAGGCCATTAAGGAGATCCTGCATCTTTACAGAATAGGCACTGAGGTGTTCTTCAGACTTCACCCAGCTTCCAAATAAAATCAACTGGAGTTTTCTCTCACATAATTTCCACTCACCCCCACTGAAGTCAACAACTTGGATACTCCCAGGCCATTCCTCCTGAATTAATTGGTTCTTCAAACGTCAGCAGGCTCAGGGCCTTCATGACTTTTCTGATTGGAGCAAGTCACAAGTTACATCAGTGAAATGCAGTACACAAAAGCCCATCACAGCCAGCAACGAAGGACCAGGGAGGGCAGAATTTCTAGCTGGCAGTTTCCCCTTGCCTGGTGCAGAGCGACCATTTTTCCCCACGGTGTACAGGGAGTACAAAGCACAACCACTTTCTGATTTGGTAGGATTTTTCCCCATCCATTTTTCACAAGTTCACCAGATGATACAAGCAGCAGGGCCTGGGCTGGGGTATTTGTAGAAGTATTAGCATATGAAAACCCCACCAGGCATCCATTTCACAGCAACAAATACACTCTGATGGCCATGGAAGGGGAAAAACCCACAGGGGAAAAAAAAAAAAAGGCATTTTCAGCAGTAGAAATTTTGATTGTTACATGAAATACAAAAATAAATTTTTACAAAATAAAGTCATTGCAGATGAGGTTGCCCAAGTTATCAAATAAGAAAAACCCAAACAGTCTATGTTGTTCTTTTCCTGGATCCTTTACAACAACATTAACACTTCTGAATGGACAGAGATGGAACGAGAAGCGGGCACAAGGCAAGGACAGTAAAATCTAGCCGCTGGCTGCGATATTTCCTGAGAAGAAGCAGCAAGTAAGAGCTTGCAAGTCACTTCAGAGTTCATGCAGGTTTGCGAGCTCTCAGTCTGGAAGCAAGGGTATGCAGCTAATGGGATGCTGCCAGTGCACAAAATCCTACGTTAGAAGATTTTTGGCTAGTGTCTGCCTTGAGGAGAGGTCTACCAGAGGTTATGCTTCACAGGTAGTGAATTGCTGCCAGCATCTCTTAGGGGTAGGATATGGAAGTCTGAGTTGTTGGTCAAGTTGTCCGTTCAACTTACGTGAAAAAGGAGTTGTCTTTTCTTCCTAGAGATTTATCTCAGTGAATCCTGACTAAAGAAAACAGCCAAGGCTAGAGCTTTACAGCTGCCTTGGGGCTTGAATCGTGCATTAGTGCAAGAGCAGAGAGCCATGATCTCTTACAGTTTCCTCTCAGTGCTCCACACCAGCATGAACTCTCCTTAAAGCTCCACAGAGCTGCCAAGCCTCCCTTCCCAGCAGATCAATGGTGTGAGCAAGTACAGTCACAGATCTACCTCCCCTCCTCAGCAAAGCCAGTAGCAGAATAGCAGCTGTCAGCAGAAGAGTGTGGTGGGACACTCAGTGCTGGCCATTAAGGACGCTGGGCTGCAGGGGCAACGCAGCCTGGCTTGCTGCCATGAACTGGACTGCCAATGAATAACTGGCCTGTACTGGCTGAAGGGACTCCAAGCCAGCATTTAGGTGCTCAGCTTTGTAGTTTAAAAATGCACCTAAAAAAATGGCAAAAGAGAGATTAAAAAGACAAAAGAAGTGAAATGAGGTGGCTAAGGGAAAAGGTTAGCTGTTTGTGCAGGAGAAGAATGATTTTCAAAGACTGAAAGGAAAACAAGTCATTGAAAGGAAAAAAAAAAAAATCACTGCCTGGGCAAATCTATACAGACAACTTGAACTTGCAGATCCTGCTGTGGCCTAGACAGCAACAGTTTATCCTGATTGGAGTCTGCCTGGGGCACCGAACAGCGCAGTGTAGAGGGGAGGCAATCAGCACAGACACGGTGTGGACTGTTTGGCACTCTGTGTCTAGCTCAAAGTTGTCTGTAACTGTAGATTTTGGATTAATGCTCAATGCCCCACGGCCCTCCTTCAGTCCCGTGTCTCCAAGACACATGCAGGTTCAGACGTAAGTGACTGTACTCAAGTGCGTTAGCAACTGAACTAGGAGTTACAGTACTTCCTACTTGGCTTCAGTGAAATTGCTTAGCTTCTACCAGACTGAAGCTCAAACCAGGTGACCATAGAGGTCCCTTCAGGCATTTACATCTGTTTCAACACAGCTTCATCAACTCTCTGGCATGTGTTGAAAGTCATGCACACAAGGTCTAATTTCAATTGAAACTGTACTTCCTCCTAACTGTTGTACCCTCCATCCTGGAGCTAAATTCCTGGTTACATACTCTACCCAGATGGCTAGAAACCCTAAAAAGAAATATAGCAGTTCGGAAATTTTGTTCTATAGGTAATTTCTTTCTCACCAGTCCCAGGTTCTGGCTTTTGCCAGTGTACTTTATCAAGATCCTCTTTCCTTCCTGCGAGCTAGCATGACTGTCAGGTTGGCTCAGTTGCCTTGGCCAGCACAGGAAGAAACAAGTTTCCTCTTATAACTCCCTTTGCTAAGTCATCCTAATATGGAAAGGTCGTGTAGTTCCGCCATTCTGCTGCACTGCCTCAACACAGCTCATATCTTGGATTTTCCTCCCTGTTGTACGTGCATTTGTGTTTGTCCTATTTATCAAAGCTCCAGCCGAAACTTAAAAAGAAAAATAAAAGGAAATCCTCAAAAGAATGTAAATGGGAGGTGTCTAGTTGATTCACACAGCTCAGTGGCGGCTAGATTTTACTGCACTGCTTAACTTATCACATACTAGTAAGAAATCGAAACAAACAACGTTCCTTAATCTGATGACACTTAAAGAGGACATCCTGGGAGTGGAGGTTGGACCTCCCATCGGGTAAGGAATCAAAAAGGTTGCCTGGCATTTCCGGTAATGTTTGCTACAGAAGAGTCAGTACCAAGGCAAAGGCTAGTGCAGTTTACTGCTTCCTACGGGAACCTGGAAAGTAAAACAGGAAGAAAATAAATCTATTAGGGTAGATCCTGACGAAGAAAATGCACCTGCAGTATCTTTTACTTTGTGTGACTTTCAGGGTACTGGTAAAGTCAAATGCCAAAATGGGAACCATGTTACATTACTCAAGCAAAAGGTCCACAGGACAGGCAGACATTCACATTTCTTCTAGGGTGTGAACAGTGCTGCAGCCATGTTGCACATCTCGCTACAAACACTGGGCTTACAGGCTCTATAAACCCCCATCTACTTTCCAACTTGTTTAAGACAAACACAAAAGTTTCCCAAACTTTAAATTTTGTTAAGTGTCCCCATTTACGTCACAATTGTTTGAGCCAAAAGAAACCTGAGTGACTGAGTCAAACTCTGGCTGTCCTTTCCTCCCCCAGAGACTCTACAGACAGCTCAAACAATTGGCATTTGGCTTTAAAAAACTCAGGGGATGACCCTAACCACACTGCTCTTGTGCCAAGTGATTTCAGAAACAAACCAACAGAGCAGTGCTGAGATGCTACAGGAACAAAACAAGCCAGTTCTCAGGACAAGCATCTGTCTGATCATCCCATCTGCCTGCCAGACAGGTGACAGCGCATGGTTTCGTCTTGTATTAGATTGTTCGATACTAGTGAGTCACCTAAAATCCATCATGTCACAGTCTTCATATTATTTCTCCTTCATTTGCTGCCTGGATTTACAGTCATTCATCATTAAGAGATCAGGGAGGACAAGCAGAGAGCACTTTGACAAACTCAAGGCAAACCAGTTCAGCTTTTTAGTCTCTCAGCCTGCAATGGGCTCAGCAAGTACAACTTGAACAGCATCACCTGTCTGCTGGGGCAATAACATCCATTCCTCCTCTCTCAAAGAGCATCTCTTTCAAACATCCTGTCCTGAGGGGGTTATTTGAGGAAAACAGACCACAATAACTCAAGTGCTGGGGTAACCATTGGCTTGATCCTACCTTTAGGAGAGGGCTCAGGTTTGGGGACCTGGCGCAAGGGGCTGGGCTGGCTTGTGTAATACCGAGCATGCTCAAAGTCATCGAGGTGAGGCTGTGACCTGCCAAGCACAGTAAAAAAGAAGCATTGAGGAAAAAACTCAAACTTGAAGGCATAAAAGCACAGCAAAAGCAACATCTCAGCTGCCTGGTCTGTCCCTGTCAGTTTGATGCAAACTGTGTCTGGCCCAGACTTTCCATCTGCAGACCAGCTCCCCTGAGCACAGCCCATTACTGTTTCTGTGGTGAGAAACACAGCACATTTACTACGTCTCATGGACCACTTTCAGTTGATAATGGTTTCAAGTTGTCAGGAAACAATGAATTTCCATTATAAAGTTTGATGCAAACCTCTCTCAAGAGAACAACATTTTCAAACGTTTAATGCTTACCCAGTTTTAACCCCAGAGTATTTTAATAAGATCTTGCTCAGCCTTCAGCTGCACACTTCGTTTGTTGTTTCTTTCGCAAATTCAACAAGAATTTCAAGGCTTGTATCTGGATTAGACACCAAAGCCACTGGGATTGCTTTCAGGGTTCAGTCCCTCATGAGGTGCATCAGGTCAGGGTAGCAAGTGATTCAGAAGCAGCTCGGTGTTAGAGCATGTTCCCATCAGCTCTGGGATGTGGTACCCCAAAGCACAGTGTATTTGCTTGCAGGTGGGTGCAGCCATGGGAGCCGTGTACAGGGCTTGATGAGGGAGCAGGGACCCAAGGGAGCAGATGTGCAAAGGCATCGTGATTACTTCCTTCCCGCCCAGAGCTGGCATTTGGTTTCACATCCCCAGAAGCTCTTTAACCCTCTCCAAGTTTCTCTGCCATTTAACAAATGTCATTGCACAAGCTCATCAATCTGTCAGTGCCGGGCAGAGAGACTGATACAGACAAATGCCACGAGCACAGCAAGTGATGCATATCACCAAACACCTCAAGCCCTGTGTCCTCTATCTCTCTTCAGGGCTAAAACCTCTGCTCTCTACCAAGCCCCTTGTGAGTGGGCCAGACTTGTCACCCCAAAAACTCCTCCCTAGGACTCAGTTTCCAAGCAGCTTCCCAACTGCATTTCCCCATTTTTACCAGCCAGTTCAAGCTCACCTTGAAGACCTGTCGCTTTTGTGTCGCTGAGTTTCAGGCCCTTCATTTGACCTCGAGCGTGTGGACTCACTTGCATCATGCTGATGGGAAGAAAGGAAAGCAGCTCATCTGTGTGCCTTGCAAGACACCAGCCAGTGCACTGAGGCTGCCACAGCTCCATGCAGTCCTTTCGTGCTCTGTTTATAAACACAACCAACTGGCTGTAGCTAGACATGTGCAAACGGCACTATCAGGACTAATTCCCAATAAACAAAACCCAGCCTTGCTGAGGCAAACTGGTTTTGCTCTAAATATGAGACTGCCTTGGGGGACCCATCCCAAAGCTGGCGCCCACCACAGTGAGTGTGCAATGACTGGGCATGTGGCCAGGCTGAGCATGAGAGACCAGCTGCACGCAGCTGTGCTCCTGCAACCACTGAAAGGAAGCTGAAAGTATCAAAGCTACCTCCAGCTGGCCACAAGATCAACACAACACCCCAGTGCAGACCATGAAATGTGTTTCTTACCACCTTCCACATCAGCTAACCAAGCCTCTGTAGCATTACTCACATGAAAACCCAGGCTTGATACACTCAATACTTTCACTGTTTTACTACACTATTATACACTATTTTGCTTTCACAATTTTGCCACGAAGCAGAATGACAACTGGAGCAACTGCATTGTCCTTATACAAACAGAACCAACTACTGCTTTTATTGCTACAGTTAGGATTTCAGCAGAGGGAATGTCCTGCACCAGGAGGACTGACACTGCTTGAAGGAGGTCACAAGGTGCTGTGACATCCAGTGCCAACCTTCAAGGCAAGAGCTTGAGTCTGAAGCCAAAGAGCATCTAACCAAGGAGATGGCTCCAAAAGGCTTGGGAAGAAGTTGAATAACAGGCATCAAGACCCTCTGCACGCAAGAGTCTACTTCATTCCTTTTGCTCTCACCATACACATTATAGCACTTCGTTTGTAACACCTCCTGAAGCTTGACATACCTTCCAGTCCTGATCATGCCTCCTCTTCTCATAGGAGGATTTTTCTCTCTCCTTCCCTTTCTTGAAAGCCTTTTTCTCCTCAGCCATCAAGAGTCGGGCAATTTCCTAGAAGAGAAAACACAGAGATGGTGTCAGACTGTTTTACTGTTCTTGTGGGTTTGAATTGTTTAAACCCTTTCCTACAGACAGATGCTGAATGGGACAGGTGCAAAGCCAGGATTTCACCCATCTGTGATCAGAAATCAAGTGACAAGAGCAGAATTAACACTGACTACATGCACCATACCCAGCGGATCCCTGATTTGCCACTGCAAACTGCATTTGCAGAGCCTTTCTGCCCTTTATCACTTTTCCTTCAGTGGGGAGGTTCATCTCACTGCATCTTTGTCTCCCTTGGGGCTCAGTTACAAGATATGTGCTTACACAGCCATGAACTTGCTTCCTCTGCCATGGTTGCAACAGGCAGTGCAAGGCCCTGCTTGTCCAGCCTGAGCAATACGTGAAAACCAGCTAGAGGCAAACCCCACTGGAGCCCTGAGCTTCCCCTGCAAGGAGGTAAACGAGCAACTAGAGGGTCAGAGGGAACAAGTGGGGTTTAACACTTTCCAGAGTAGAGGAATACTGCAAACATCTGACTTCTTGCTCACCTCATCTTGGGCTACTTGAGCTGCCTTCTGATCTGCCTCATTAGCCTGAAAAAACATAAAAAAAAAGGGGGGAGGGGGAGGAGAAATAGAGGCAAAAGAGTAATTATTCATACCCGTTAACCTAATGGGTGGGCCAAGTAAATGCCCATACAAATAAGCTATCCTCCTCTCCAAATATACTTAACTGCTTCACTTGCCTCACAACCCACCACCAAACTGTCATTTCAGCTTTTCAGCTGTTTTGCCCTCATCTATCTGCCAGGCCATACCACAATGCGTGGTCCACCCTGCTGCCCTTTCTATTAGATGGTCTCTGGCCTGTCTCTCTTCTGGACTGACTACAGGCCATCTTTATCTGCCTAGAAATGTTCTTTTAATGTCGCTCTGCTTCAATAATTTAATTTTTTGGTGTTTAATTTAAGAGAATAGGGCTGTCCTGGCTGGCTGTCAGCTGTCACTCCATGTGCATGTGTATAGGAGACAAAGGTAATTACCAGAATGCACAGTAGCAACACCTGAAAGTCACTATCATATAGAAAATGTTTACAAAGTAAAGTAGTTGCCACTGGCTACCTTAGTTCCTTTGAATTGACTAATGCATCCTCTCCACTTACCAGCAGCTCTTCTTCCTGCAGCTTCCGAGCAATCTCTGCATCAGACAACTCCTGTGCCCTTTGGGGTGTATCATACCTGGTTTGCTGCATCCCCCGCAACTTAGTGCCTACAGAATTGTGAAAGAAAACAATCAACTCACCCATTTCCCAAATGCTTTGGTAAAGGCCGTCCCCATCATCTCCTCAAAAGCCACCTGCAACAGCCTCACTCAAGGGGAACAGAGTCCACAACAGCATACCTGACGGACAGCTGGTTGGAGAGTACCTCTAGCTGAGGTGCAGCATGCACCTTAAGGAGGCTTCTCCACACACACGGAAGTATCTGGTACACCGTACCTTCTACGACAAATGCAACTATACAGCAGAAGGGGCCGGGTCCCTTGAGGCAGTCTTTGCTGCCACTGCGATGCTAGCAAAGGTATCATTTTTCCCCACACTCTGCATTGATAGAGATACACTGGCAAAACCGGGTTGCAGAGAGCAGACCAACATCTGTTATGAGCATGGTAGAGTCTGTAAACACACCTCTGGAGCAGCATGTGCTGCAAAAGCTGCCTGGGACAGACCCATGTGAGGCTTCTAACAATTTCTTCCATGGACTGACCTACGACTTTTACAATTCACAGTGAGAAAATAGCCAAGTAAATAGTTTTGAAGTTCACACAAGGTTCAGTTCTTGCTTTGAGTACGAAGTTTTGTTTATCTGTTTATTTAAAAGTTAAACCATCACCAAATAATTCAAAATGTTGCATTTTGAGAGTGTCTCTGTAGTCTCTTTTCACCAGGCCATCAAAGGAGCCTCACTATATGCATGACTTCACTCAGCGAACGCCTTCTCTTTCCATCTGCGGGCTGTGTTGTTCAGACATCTAAATGAGCTTTCTCCTTTATGGCCAAAGTACACAAATACTCTGGATATCCATCTGTCTCTCTTCCACTCCAAACTCAGAAAATTCATCTCACTCAGAACTCTCATGTCTCCAGCTAACAGCATCTGTACTTGCATTATAAATACCTGTTACATCTTACTGGGCCACCTACTTTCCCATCAGGTAATGCCAAAGGGGAAAAAAAAAGGAAGTAACCAACTGACCTCAAATAAATATTCTGTGCATATAAAAAAACTACCATTATACCACACCAAGCATCCTGAAGACTTCAAACTGCAGAGGGCCAGAGACGACCTGTGTCAACCCAGAATAAAACTGGAGTAGAAAACCTCTTCTTTAGGTATTAAAGGAGGTGTGTTTTTTTTTTTCTTTTTGTTTTGTTTGACTCAACTGATCAATGACCTTAAGCAATTAACACTGCTCTTCTTAGCGTAAAAAGAGAAAACTTCAGGTCTGGCATGTTATGGTTAAATGTATGACCTGGCCTTTCCCTGCACAGCGTGATCAATCCAAGCTGTGAAAAGCTGCAGTCTCAGGCCAGTACAGAAACTCTGGCAAAAAGCACCAGCTTGGTCACAGCTAAGTTATTCAGAGTGCGTCCAAGGTCAAAGTAAACACAGTTTTACCATGCTGAAATGAACAACAGCACAGCCAACAGGCTCCCATACACCACTGCCTCTATGAAGAGTAGAAGTACAGTGAATTTCCAGTAATTGTTTGCTGAACAGCCTGAGACTGAGCCTTCTTCACATGTTGATTGGTGCCAGGCTTCATTTGCTCAGAAAACAACAATAAACATTACTTCCACAATATTTCTACTTGCATTCAGAGGTACACAGAGCCCACCATGACCATGGCACACAGGAAGAGGATGTGAGCTTCTGGCTATTTTGACTCAACATGACAGGATACTGAGTCACCCAGACCCACATTGTATCAGGGCAAATCATGATCTACTCATTAAATAAAGACCTAAATTAATTCCACTAATTCCTAATTAATTCCTAAACTAGTTCCACTTGCCCAAAGAAAACTTTTGCATGAAGACGACAAAGAATAGCTCAACCCGGAACCTCCAGAGACAGACACGTGTTATCATCCCCACCTTACCCAAGTGTAGACCAGTTCGACGTCTTAAAGCACAAGCTGCCCATGCTGTGACAGACATAGATCCAAGTCTCTGAACTCCTACTTTCACTAAGAGAGAAGTCACCCCCACTCCCAGTGCGTTTTTAAAAGCAGAAAGATGGATCTGGATCTTCGATGCCCACCAATTCCCAGGTATTATTGAGCAACAACTACTACACAGGTACACGCCTTCCTTAGAAAAATGCACTTACACAGAATTTTACAAGAACCCCATCTGACAAATACAGCCCAGTCAGGCACCTAGTGTCACCACTGAACTTTGCCTGGAGTGACTTGATTACATTGCCAGCAGGGTTTTCCATAGGAACTGGATGGAAATTGGTGGCCTCTTAGCACTTAAATAAACTATCCTCACTTACAGCCTTGCATCCCAAATCAACAAAACAAGAATGTAATCATAACACTTTTTCGTTGGTTTTTTTGGGGTTTTTTTGTTTGGTTTGTTGCATTTTTTTAAAGACATGAGATACCAAGAACACCACTTCCAACAATACCCTCTTACTCATCCTCTCTGATGCCATGGGAAACATCAGAAAATGAACAGAGTGAGAACATCAATGGATAAGAAGAATCTCACTAAATAAGTGAGACATCCAAGCAGGATTCACCGTATACACTTTGGAGAGGTATTGGAGGTAAGCATCTTCAAAGAAACAATACAGATTTTGGACACCAGGATGGGGTGTGCAAAGATCCACCCCCACCACTTGGTTACCTGAGTCTCGCTGGCAGTCTCCAACCTTTTCCTGGGTCACAGCATGTAGGGAGGGGGAAGGTCTCCTGTGTCCTGCCCTTCTGCAGTCTCTCTCCTCACCCCTCCTATGATTGTCTCTAGATTCAGCATCACAAAGCTTCTCATCATGCGCCATCCTATGTGACAAGTAGCCCCAATGACGAGATTTATGTTTTTCAGGGCGCACCAGCCGGCTGCCACCCTGATGCCAGGTCTCCTGCTCAGCCTCCAGTTCCATCTCAAGAAGAGGAAGGCGCTTTTCTCTGTCTTGCCTTGTTGGCTTTCTGCTGTGCCATGCCTGATCTGTGATTCCATGCTCTGACTCCAGGTCAAGACTGAGAGGTCTCCAAGCCTTCTCCCTGCCGGCTGCTCTCCTCTCCCGCAGCTCCCAGCTGTTGCTGTGGTCATAGGTGCCACACTCAACCTCTTTTTCCAGATCAAGGCTGGGATGTCTTCTCGACCTTCCCTGGCTGTCTGATTTCCAATCCCTCCGATGAACATTGCTAGCCTCAGTCGGCTGAGGAGACCTCCGACGATGCTCTGAGGTGGAATGTCCACGTTCAGGGTATTCAGACAAAGGCGAGGGCAATTCTCGGTGCTCCCTCTGCCGGTGCATGCGTCTGTCACCACTGCGTGACCTGTGACGCTCAGAAACCTGGTCTCTGTGGTCACCCCAAGGGTGCTCTGAGCAACAGGGGGGACAAACAATGAGCGGGTTAGTGGTACAGGGGTTAATTGTGGTTCAGCAAGGCCAGACTTGCATCATGCAGATGAGAGAGCTTGATGTAAGGAGAAGCTGGAAATGTCAGCAAAGCATGACATGATCAGAAAGAAGAATAAGGGGGATTACGCTTGCAGGATATAATGGGGCAGAGAGTGAAATGGCAGCCCAGCTAGCAGCAGAGCAGCATAGGAGGCAATGGCGTTGGAGCAGAAAGCAGATCTAGCCCAAAAGTGTGTCCAAGCACCTAGGACAAGGACAAGCCAATATGGAGATGGACTTTTAATGATGCTATTGGGGCTGAAAATAGCAGAGCAGCTTATCTCCTGGTGACATGTCACTGCTGCAGGATATGGAAACCACCAGAGAAAGGCTGGAAAAGCGGGGTGCAAGAAGCAGGTGAGGCTGGAAGGCAATGGGGAGGCAAGTAAGGCAAGGAGGGGCCAAGCAGAGGGTCATGTTGGATTCTGGTTTATGAGCATCAGTGCCTTGCCCTGGCTTCAGGCACAAGGTTTTTTGGTTTTTTATTGGAAAAAAACCAGTCTCACCTAACGGGGATAAGACTCACATAAAGCAGAAGAGAAAGGCAAGTGGATTGAAATGTTTTTTCCTTTTTTTAAAAGCAGGAAT
>NW_010422603.1:36325-51678 GCF_000710305.1 Buceros rhinoceros silvestris
TAGCTGCAGCATCCAAATGTCTACCACCACAGACTGTCATGTATCCCCAGCAAGCCCAGAAGTTTCAGGGCCTGCACTTACTCATTGCCTAAATAGATGTTTAGGCTCTGACTGCAGAGAGGGCTCTGGAAATTTAAGGGGAGGATAAGACTTCACAGAACTCAGGCTCCTGACCTCAGCAATGCAGCTGGAAAAGCCACTTAGTCAGCAGCTTGGTGAGGTTGTTTCCTCCATGCTTTCCAGAAAGCAGGTGGAAATTTTCTTTGCTTTTAGTTTCAGTGATAAAACTGAAAACAGCTCGGAGGATGCAGCAGTCTGCCTGCGTACAAACTGCTGATCAATTTATTTTCCAATCAACCAATTCGATTGCAAAGAAAAATCTTTGCACTGAGTGAACTATTTTTTCTGTTCAGCAGCTTTTCAGAATGAAGGCGTATTTCTGTAGAAAGGAATCCTTGAAGCAGAAGGTGATTTGAAACAGAACTACAAAAAACCCACAAACCAGTAGCACAAGACTTCCCTTCTCCACTGAGGAGGGTTTTTTTCATAGTTTCTAAAAATACTTAAAATAGGTTTCACTGCACATGAACTGCATTCTGTTTTAATAAACAGCTCTGCCTTCCTTAAAATTACTTAGATTAAGGAAAAAAAACAAAAAACACCCAACACACCAAAACTGAACGCTTCCTTCAAGTCATTCGATTCATAAAAAACTCTTTCGGAGCCAGCAAAAATGCAGCCTGCCAAAAATCCACCTTGAAAACAAATCTGTGTGCCTTTTATCCAGAACAGGTATATTTTTAAAAATCTGAGAACTGTAAGAGTAACCACAGCAGTTCCTGTGAACTGGGTGGTTTTTCTGTTCAGTTTTAGATCATTCACAACTTACAGAAATCAAATATCCAATAAAACAATTTAAGTGACTTACTGAACAACGGAGACCAAAGCCTGAAAGCGAGAGTTAGTTTTTGAACAGTACTAACAAGGGTCTAAGAATTCAATTTCGTCATTAAGGAAAGCTCAGTAAATACAGCAGCAGAGAGCAAGAGATTGTGAAAGAGCAAAGTGTAGCTGCGCTGGGAAAGGATCACTGCAGGTAATACAATCATGCACCACAGCCCGAGCACGAGATTTGCTTTTGGGGTATCTCAGGGCGATTTACTCCTTGGCAGGCACCGGTTCCTGTGGCACCTTCCACTCTTTAGGTCCTGATGTTACTCTCTCAAGCAGCAAGTGACTGAGCAAACACAGGAACGTTTTTCATGGCACTGACACTTCAGGGAGGAACTCTGTCTTTTCCCATGTTTATTTTTCCACTTTTTGAGAGCTCGGATTGCTTTGAAGCAACAGCCCTAATCCACATTCCTTCTGGATGTGGATACATTTTCATTCAGTCTCAAGACAGACCAAAACCCAAACATAGAAAGGGCTTTCTTCTGTTTAAGTGTCCAGGTAACAAGGACAATACAAACAGAGGATACTGAAGCCTCACCAAATGGTGTCCAGGTATTTAAGAAATTCCAGATCAATGGACTAGATGATTTAGGCATCAAAATCCACTCCAGTCCTTTCTAGTTTTTAAGGAGCACAGATCAAAAGCAGCATTACTATGAATGGTCAGGCAAAACACTTTCTACCTCACCTCTGAGACTACAGATTATTGCAGGAAGAAAAATTAGACCCACAAGATACCGTGCTCTCCAAATTCAAGCCACAGTCTCAGTTCAGAGTCACAGGCTTTTGTTAGATGATTTCTGTTCTAAAAATCCCTTCTGTCCTACCATCACTGCATTGCAATACTATTACCTATATCGTATTTTTTTCCAGGGACTTGTCCATTTTAACCATGAAAAACTGAAGTGGGGGTTGGGCCTAAGACTCCAGGATCAAAGTCTCTCCCAGCTCTGGACACATAGCAGGACTTGGGGTCATGAAGTTTCCACTTGGTTACTGTTTCACACTTTATGCTTTCTTGACCACCCTTGAACTTCTTCCCCATTGAAACTAAAATACCTCACATAAGTTCATATAAAATACATTTAAAACCACCAATGGCATTGATGTTAAAGTGAGAAACAAGGGGTTTGATCTTCACCTTCACAATCTGTTAATCAAAAGTAGCCCCATCTCTTCCCCAACTCATTATTTTATTTTTTTAAAGAACACAGGAACCACCACCAGTGCAGAGCCAAGCGAACCCCAGATTGCTCCATAATAAAACACACCCTGATTCTCTCCTCCAAGTTTGAAGAAGGCCTGTATTCAATCATAAAAGTGAACCAAGAGAAAGCAATATAGCACTGTGAGTCCTATCTTTTTCACAACATACAGTCCCAGATGATAATCACAGCAGAGGCATTCTGTGAAGATGACCTTGTTATTCAGTAAGTCATTCAAAGTGGTTGTGCTAATTTTAATGCTTGGATACATACCTGCAAGGAGTTATTTTTGAAAGGTTGTTCCATGAACCAGCATTTATTCCTTCCTGCATGTAGCTGTGCCAGCATCGCAGATGAGCGCACAGAACTGTTTCTCTTTGAACACAGGCACGGAATTGCATCTGCATTTCTCCCCTGCACATTCGTGGTGCTACACAGAAGCAACTAGGCTTATCAGTACTATCAGCTACTGTCATTTGCCACAAGACCTTTTAAAACATGCATGTGTGGATGTGCTTGCACATAGACACACCACACATTCTATAACTCCGTCTAGGACATCAAAATCTCTTTTTTTTTTTAATTCTGATTCTAGAATAAAGTCTGATCTTGACGCTGGAAACTGATGCAATGCTATAGGACTGAGTTCAGGACTATAGGCTAAAGGAAATCTCCTAGATGGAGTTGCCAGATCACCAGGTTCACCTATACTGCCATGATCTTGATGCCTTATCTGGCAGACACATACCTCCATTTTCTGCATAATAGTTATCTTCATAGGCTGTGTGACCCTGGGATTCTAGGTAGTGCTTCTTGTGCTTTTTTTCTTCCTGCAGTTGTAGGAGGCGGGCAATGTCCTGCAGAGATGGAAGAAAATAGACATTACCTTCCCCCTTGAAAAATATCCCCAGATTCTTTTTTTCATATTTTTTATTAGATTATAAAAATCTTGATAATTTAATGTTTCAGACATGACAATGACAGGATTACTCTCAAATTCAGGTCCCTGACATGAGGGACCACCTCAGAAACCAGTATCCAGCTTCACCCAGGTCCAACACCGAGCTTCCTTCCGACCCTGTGGCAGACTCACAGTTTCCTGTTTCACCTGCACACAAGCCTATAAAGCCCTAATGACCAAAGAACGGCAGAATGGATTGTGTTTGCAACCTCGGGCTTTCAGCAAGAGTTGGAAGTCACCCAAGTGCACACCCGCTCATCACATGAGTGGGCTGAACCTGCACCTGGTGGACTTCACCAGGAAAAGAAAAACATAGAGGCAAAGACTGTCCCCAGCTGAAGGCACTTGTGACTGGAAGGAGTTCCCAGAGCAAAGTCACAAACTTGCTTCAAACTAGCTATAATTTACAGGGACTGTAGGATGGCAGGCAGGGAAATGCATCAATTTGACAGGGACTGAAGGAGAAGAAAAATCAAAAGGGTCTGTAGGAAGAGCAGACTAGGCACAAGGCAGAAGCACTGCGGGGACTACAGCCATTTATCTTCTGTCACAGTTTTGTAGATATGCTATCAAAGAGAATAGCACTCCATTTTCCTAATTGGTTTTCCTTCGAGATGACTAATGGATCAACAAGGCCTAGCAACAGCAAACAGCTCCCTGGGGCTTGCATGTTTGGGGCCCAGAAGCTTGCGCATTAGTGGAGCTAGCCTGAAGCTAGGAAGACAAGCTGGAAGATACCAGCAGGGCATGCTAGCCCTTTGGGTGCTATCCATTTAAGCCTCCCTAAGCTTCCCTAATCCTCAGGACCTTTATAGGTCCATGCCTGTAAAGTCTACAGGCAGGAAAGGCATCACTGAAATGCAAACTAAAAGCCAATAGCCTCCAGAGCAAAGCTAGCACAGGAGGACATTGGGTGGGTGTTCAAGTAGAAACTATTATTTCAGGATTCAGATCAGATCTGCTCAGTAAACAGCTTTGTGGAGGACCTGGGGATGCCACAGGCTCTTTACAAAAAAAAAAATTCTTTCCCCTGACAAGGTTAACCTCTTCTAGCAAGTACAGTAAGTCTATAAATACACGGACTTAAGCACATTATCTCCAAGACTGAGACAGCTCAGGACCTGCAAATCCACACAAACCATTTCTTGCAAACTGAACTGTAAACAGGCAGGCTTAGCACTTCATTTAAAATCCCCGTGCACCAGACTGCATCTGCCTCAAGTACACCGCTAGTCACTACTGACACCAGAGAGCTATCAAATACGCAGGGCAGCTACTACACCCTCACGTGTGACAAATACAACACTGGCCCAGGGTGTGGCCAGAACTGGTGTAATACAAAAAGTCCTGCAGGGTATGAGTACAGATGCTGGGCCAAAGGCTACAGAAGGCATTCTGATGTTTGCCACCCTGCCAGCTGATCAATCTCTGGGGCACTGCGCAGCCTCACTCACACTGCTCACGCTCTGCCTCCACACAGGAGGCACCCAAAAGAAAAAATGCGGGGAGGATCCCAGAAAGGAAGCAGGATCAACTCAAGCTCTCCAGAAGTCCTGTTGCAAGGACAGGGGGTAGTGCCACACCCTGGAATCCAGCTGCAGCCTAACTCATTCCACAGTTACATTTCAGCCACACTTGTGAACTTCCCATGTACCAGCAGGAAAAGAAAGAATATTTATGACTTCTCATTGCTTTGAGACACACTTATTTGTAGATTGCTCCCCACACCACAAGATGGTCAGCACACTGGTTTGACAGGTTGGAGGGACCTATGGTCAGACTGTTGACACCCCAGCAGCTCCCCACATGGAGCAGAAAGGAAAGGTGCAATTCCCACAGCCAACATGAGTAGTACTGCATCCCCTTCACCTTCCCAAGAAAAATGAGACAGGTGGTCACATTTCTATCATAAATCCTTTAGCCAGAGTGTTCCTCCCACCCTCATTGCCACAAGCTTCTCTTGGAAGCCCTTCCATATTTGCCTGGGCAGCCTTTCAGTACTTGCTTGGATTTAATGAAGAAATAAGAAAACGAGGTCTTGCACAAGCAAACTGATGTACCTATCATGTAAGGGCAGATCCTTATTTCAGGCTCTTCCAGGAAACACAGCCTTCTGTTCAAGACCTTTCTACAGAGAAAGGCCACCAGGTGTCTTTTGTGCACTTTAAGGCTACTCAGACTTCTCAGGAAGTTAACTGTAATCAAAAATGGGGCCGCACTCCAGACCCACAAAGGTGCCCCTCCACTCTGTGGCTTTCTTGAATACCCAGGCTGACACAAAGTGATCACAAGCCAAATCCTTTGAATATCACAGACAAACCACACTGCCCACTCTCAAGCAATAGCAGTAGAACAATATTTTGAAATCACAAAAGAAGTTTGCTAACAAGAAACTGCAACACTGTCCAGAGGCTATGAAAGACCAAACTGAAGATGAAGGAAGGTAACAGAGAAGCCAAAGACGGATGGCTGGGCTTAGGATCCTGGTGAGCTGAAAAGAAATTGTGACCTAGGATTCTCCCAAAAGTAGTACATGTCTTCTTGCATTTGATAAAGAAAGCAGATCTCAAATGGCACACCTTCCCACACCAGGGCAATGAAGACCTCCACAAGACCTACCTAATACTTGTCCTCTTTGTCAGCAAGTCCATTAACAATCCCTGTGACCCTTGAGGGTGAGGACTATGACTGTATCTTATTCCTGTAACAGGACTCCCCAAAATCTCTGTGCATGCAGAGACGTGTGTGGACCAGGACTGACACCATGCAAGCCAACTGCTGTGGCTAATGACCAATAAATGCCTGCACTGAAAAGGCTGCTACAAATAGCCCTGCCATGCCTGCAGCTTTAAAGGTTACCTCGTCTTTTTCCTCTTGCCTGCGGCGCTGCTCCGCTTCAAATACCAGCTTCACTTGGATTTCCTGAGCGATCTTGCAGTCCTGTTGTTCTCTAGAAGGCAAGGAGACAGGGATTATAGGCAGCTAAAGTCACAGGCATCAGTCAGCCTGGAGAAAGGGATAAAAGAGCTAAAGAACCTACGCAGAAGAATTATTACTCAGTATTAGTGCAGAGCCCATGAATACTCATCAGGGACCAGGACTTCCTGGACTAACTGCTGGCCAAATTTAGAAAATAGGTCCCAAAATATTCATAATCAGAGTATAAAGCAAGAGAAAACAGACTGCTAAGAAAGGAGATAGGTACCATAGCACAGAGCAGGTAGAACACAGGAGTCTCTGCAAACACTCTAATGCTGCTGAGGGTTTCTTGTACACAGGTGCTAAAGGAGGGGTTTAGGGGTCAGATTAATGCAGGCACTTCTGGGAAGTGGTTTTCATATGACAGCCAGGAAGGACAGAGTGCAGAAATGCTGATAGCAAAATGCAGTATGTAGGCCAAACGGAGGCTGGAGGTGGCAGTTCAGTAACGAATGAGAAATGCGGCTGAGGTGGGATGAGATGCAAAAGCAGACCAATGAAAAGAAGCAAGAGAGTGACACATGACAAAACGAGGAGCGAGCAATTGTCTATTATCTATGCAGGAGCAACATCATACAGCACTAACTGGGGACAGAAAAATATACACCAGAGTATCTGAGACACAACATAGGAGTTTCTGCTGTGCAGATAGACCTGGAAGGCTGTATTTCAGGAATGTCGACCAGAAAGCATCTGCAAGAACTGTGTCATACTCAGCCACGGGCTCTGATGCCCAGCAAAGAGGCTGGAACAATGGCCAGGAGTTCCTCAGGGCAACCCAGAAAAGGGCGGGGGTATTGGAGAAGAAAGATTAAGAGCTCTCTCTTTAGCACTGTTGAAATTGAGCCAAAGACCAGTTCTCAACACGTCAGAAAGATCAATTGAAGCTCTCTCTGCAATTGAGTCTGCTGAAAAGCGAGGCCTAGAAGGAGATGAGACCTGTAAGGCAACAGGCAGAGCTTGTTTTACTAGAATACAATCTTTTGTAGATGACACTGACTATGATCAAATAGGTCATGGGAGGACTACCAAGAGTATTTTATGGAAGTCAAGCAAATATTTCAAGAGAAGCAGGTTCAGCTATGTCGAAGTAGTGCTGCATGGGCTGGCATAACTAGTTCTAGGCTTGAGCAAGGATCAGGGCATGAAGGACTCATTGAACTTGGAGGCAAAGGACTAGAAGAGAGTCTAGGATGTGAGCAATGGAAATCAAAACAGTAAGTGCAGACAAGCACTTTCAGTAGCAAAACAGAAAAGTGCCACAGCTAGAGCTGTCAGCGGCACCACAGAGCCTTCTTTTACAGAAAGTGCAGAAGGATGACAGAAGCAGAAAGAGTGGATATGTGGCTTAAGGTGGGGAGGAAGGACAATGCAACAGAAGAGGGTTCAGAGGACAAATACCACCATGAAACAACTAATCCTGTCATAGGGAAGGAAAAGAAACACGCAGCAGGAGGGAAAAGGAACTTTATTTCTGTCAGCTGCTCCTTGGAAGCAGACCTGCAATTGGGTACTGCATGTTATTTAGATCCCCTTCCCCAAACACACACAGAGCCCGTGTCAGTGTCACAATGTGACATTTCCTTCCCTTTCCCAGACCATCACACTTGCAAACACTTGTGCATATCCACAACCTGACCCACATCTAGAGACACCCTGGAAGGCACTCATGAATTTCGGCACTTGTAGTGCAAGAGTTATCAATAGGTCACACACCTTCAGATACCAGATTCTTTCATCCAGGTGATAAATCTGGCATTTTGTGTGTGTGTGTGTCCGTGTGCTTTTCACTTGACTCCGGGGAGAGACACGATCAAAGGCAAATGAGCTCACGCAGCAGCAAATCTAGTTCTTGAACTTGCCATATAAAAAGGGACCCTGGCAAACCTGGCACCAGCAGGGAACCTCAGTCTCCAGCAAAACAATAGCTGAATATGCAAATGCTGGGAGCAGGCTGTCAGCGGGCCTCAGACAGCAGATCCCTCACGACCTCAGTCTCAGAGGACATGAACACAGGTAGAAAACAAGTTTGAAAGGTCAGATGTATCAAGGCATTGCACGTCTCCAGTTCTCCTGGCACTTGTGAACAGAACTAAGGTGCCAAGATCATCAGCATCAACTGACTTGCTAAATGCTTACATACAACTTGTGGCAGACAAACAGGAGACAGAAACAGCTAATCATCTTTCACAGCCAAGGAAGCAAGGTCATTGCCTCTCCATATGCCGCAGAGAACACCAGAAGCAACGCAAAAGTGTTTTCTTGTTCCTGAGGACACGCATCTTGGAATACAGCATACCAATCTCTAAGAACCGCTGCATAGCACCAGAGAATTAGATTTGGGGTTTTATTTTTCAGTAATAATTAAATACCAAGCCTTGATTAGCTAATAAACCAAAGCTAGTGCTTCAACTTGACTGAGCAAAAACAAATAGGTTAGAGAATTTCGACAGCTGCTCTTGTCCTTCAGTTTCTTTAGTGCGAGTTCAAGTGCCCATCAGTCTCCAGTACTCAGCTAGAGCCACATAAACGTCACCATCCATGAACATCACACCTTTGTGTTCTTTGTTCCTGGGCAACCAGGACCATTTCACAGAGTAATGGAAACTCTACATCAGCTTAGAAAAAAAGAGGGGGGAAATAAAAAAAAGTCAGTGCAATCAGAAAGCTCCCTTTCATGTTGGCAGTAGCAACCAATTGTTGCCAGATGAGGAAAAAAAAAGTATAAAAGTGTTTAAGGGAACTGTTCAAGGACCTGTTTAAATTAGTGTAACAGAACCATAGCATCATTGGGAGCAAAATGAGGAAAGAGCATATTTTCACAGTATCTCCAACAGTTATTTTAGCAACCTTGCTACTACGCTTGGCAGTGTGCAAGCTGCTCAACTAGATGTGAAAGATGCTTTTTTAAAGCAGCATGAAAATAAGGTTTGATGCTCCCCTGAATTCTTAAAAAGAGAAAAAAGTTACTTTTGTCGTTTCAGTTATCTTCACAAAGTCTTTGAGAGAATCTAGACTTGAAAGACAGAAGAAAGCCTACAGATTTGAAGAGCTTTTTTACATTCCCCATTTCTGAAGAACCCCCCAGTTCTGCCCCTTTACTCCTCTCTTCACCTCACAGTGTCAAACCGTCCTGGACTATACAGAAAGCAACAACGGCCAGGATCACTTTGTTGCCAAGACACGCTGATCTTGCACAAGAAAGAGACAGCAGGAACGTACAAAGAATTAAGAAAGAAAAAGATCCAATTACAAAAGGATGCCTCCAACTTTTTTTTTTACTATTCTTGCAGAAGAGCTCATGCTTTCAGGAGCAGAACTGCTGCTGACACTGCATTTTGCATCAGCAGTTCTGTCTGTAACTTGGCTCACAAAGTTCGTAAGTCTCCTTTTACTGAATCCCACAATAAGAAAATTATTTACAGTTCCCAGCAAGTAACAAAAAGGAATCATCTCTGCCATACAAAATTAATTTTTATGTTGTCATTTACATGCTCACATCTCTAATTGGTAATGAAGACAAAAACTATTGGAAGAGAGTACAGACTTGAGAGAGACACACGTATCCACCCAGTGCTGCCTCAGTATGCTGGGAACATTGAAAACAGGCTGATTTGTCATGCCTCGGCTTCAAATATTTTATGAGCATCTCCTTTGAAGCCAGCCCTATATCTCACACATCTGCAATACAGAGCTCTTCTACTCCATCACTCTATCAGATGAGCCACCCAGGGCCTGTGACCCAGCACCAGCGGTACCTGTTGGGTGGCATCATAGAGTGTGGACCCCAGTCAGGAAGTAGCACAGTCACCAGGAGCTGCATCCTGCCTTGCAGACCCTGCATTTGCAGTGCCGCATCCTGCTGTCTCTTATCATTGGGATTTGACTGAGCCCTGTCACACAACCCATGTGTTACATCTCATGCACTGCAGGAGACTGCAGGAGTGGGGGGAATGAACACAAAAAGAAACAACAACAACAAAAAAACAGCACCAGCATCAGCTCTGAATTGGAAAGTACAGTTTGTTCTGCTCTGCACTGCCACGTTGTATTTCTACACCAGCTCCACAGCCTAAAGGCCACCACACACGGACCGCCAAATCACAGGCTACACGGTTAGATCTGATGTGTGAGGCCTGAGCAAACCTGCAGATCAAACTGGTTCAGTCATTAAACGTCCTCCCACAGCTGCTGCAGAAGTCAGTGATGGCAAGAAAAGGCCTAACCCCCAACATGCATCTCCACCAGTTGACCTTGGGGCAGCAGCCTCTCCCCAGATCTCTTCACACTGGAGTATCTGCAAGCACAAGGAGGGTCTTTCAGCTGTTTAGTGCAGCCGGACACCAAAAAGCACAGTGCCCAGCTCCCCAAAAGCACTCAGACACGATGCAAACATGCCAGTATCTGCAATTTCCACAAGAAAGAGAATTCACTGCACTTCTGCAGTGGTTTCTTCTTTCTCAGACTTTAGCCAAGGACAAGATCAAAGCAAGCGGCCAAGTTACACCACTTTGCCAACAGGCAACAGAACAGTGTGGTGGGTTTGAATCCAGTGGGTTTTGGTAGTGGGAGAGGGGGCTACTGTTATGGACCTTGTAAGAAGCTTTGAGAAGCTTCCCTAGCTCCAAGTAGGGCCCACCTCACCAAGACCAAGCCAATCGGCACCTCTGATCAAAGTATTTAAGAGCAGAAACTCATTGAGCAACTTCCTTTGTTTTAGATCTCTTGTTTGGGGAGAAGAGTGCAGTGGGAGAAGAACAACAACTTGGACACCCCATTTCTTGTCCCACTGCACTGCTGGCAAGGAGGAAGTTGCAAAACTCGTCCAGGAAGAAGGGAGGGAGGAAGATGTAATTATTTAAGATCTGGTTGTATTTATGATAAATAAGATAATGTCCTACTCTGATTCAATTGGGAAATTGATGGTGGTTTTCTTTAAATTAAACTGATTTTTTTTCCCAAGTCAAGCCTGTCTTTTGCCTGTGACCTTAATTGATGAGCAAGACCTCCCTGTCCTTTCTCTTGACCCTCGAGCCTTTTGTTGTATCTTCTCCCCATCCCACCAGAGTGGGGTAGGAGTGAGTGAATGGCTGCATGGTGCTTAGTTGCCAGCTGGGTTTAAACCATGACAAACAGAACGGATCTTTCCCAAGGACAGGCAACAGAATCTAATCTAGGATGGGTCCCAGGACTACTTATTCCCACTCTGTTCTCATTACTCTGTACCAGAGCCTCATATTAGCTTTTACGGCAACAGATAACAAAAGGAAAAAGGAAATAAGATCAAAAGGCTGATCAGCCTGAACCCCACATACTGTCAATCAACTCAACCAAACCAACTCATTTCAGTGCTCTGTCCAAATGGTACAAGCACTTCAACAACTCCATCCCAAACTCACAAGTCTTTTTGGTGTTTTTGAGCACGTGCTTTCAGATCCTCCTCTTCTTGCAGTTGCTTGGCCACCTGCAAGTCACGTTGCACCAGACGATTACGCTGAACATTTGTTGCCAAGTGATGCTCAACTGGAAATAAACACAGACAAGAATCCCCAAATCAGCTTTCAGAATTTCAGGGTGTGACAAAGCAAGTAAGAGGGAGATTCTTGACCAGCAAGGACAGTTCTTGGCAAGGAAACATCACACAGGATCTCAAAAGGTGGGGAAGTTTTGAACCGAAGTTACACGATCAGCTAGAGATTGCCTTGTTTCAGCACTGACAGGGCTGTGTACGTGTCTGTTACCAAAACAAGATCTGCCTATCTTAATTGCATCCAGATTTACGGAGAATGCTTTTTAGGCTTTGAATTTCATTTCCTGGCCATGGGAAATGATTAGATTAATTAAGTGGGTCTGGAAGGGCCCACCAGAGGCCAGCGAGGATGAGCTGAACCTAAACCACTTCTGATGGATGCTTCCCTAATTCACTTCTCAAGAACCTCTAGAGGAGGCAACTCCTCTCACTCTCAACATAATCGGTTCCAGAATTTCACTGCCTTTATATTTAGCAACAGAATTCTACAGTGAGTCCATTACCATACATGGGTAGTGCCTGCAAGAAAAGATGGCTACTTGAGCTGCATCTGAGAGCCATCTTTAATTCAGTAGTGTCATGTTCCAGCAGCAAGGGCACAGCTTCAGCACAAGCTGCACGCTCGGTAGAGTAGCTGGAACGGTATCAGCAGCTAGTGCTGGTGGATACCAATGGTTTTGGCACCTATCAAAGTAGATAGAGAGGCCATCACACCAGAAACTGCACTGCAAGCATACCCAAAGTAACGGATAAGCATGTAAAAAAAGGAAGGAAAAAAAAAAAATCACCAGTCACTTAAGTTCATGGTTGTACTTTTCTTCTTCCTCCTTTTTAAACCTCTGTAGTGTACAGTTGCCCTACCTAAAAATCTCTTAAACGAAAGCCTCCTTTCACAAGGCAGGCACTGGCAATTCTGAAATAATTCAGACTTCTTCTGGTTGCACCTCAGGTTAGCCTACAGAACTTGAAGCTTCCACAATTGCTAGTCATTTCTAAAAACAACAAAACCTCAAGTGCACTCCTACATGCAATTTTGTCATAAATGGCATAAACATACTCAAGTCTAAAGGAGAGCACAAAACTGAAACATGAAATGCAACTATCTCTAGGGTACAATGTGAGCTGGGGCAGAACACAGAGTAGTACTACACGACAGTGAAGACAGTAGTAATAATCTGTATCCCATTAAAAACAATAAAAATTAAATAAAAACAGAAAGGATTTTTCTTAGCAAAACCAATAGAAATCTATTGGGACAAATTTGCTTCAGTTTGTTCCAAAGATCATTGCTACTTACTCTCTTGCTCCTGTAAGTTATGGGCCAATGTATGATCTTCCAGAACAGCGAAGTCTCGACACACTGGACAGGGAAAGAAAACCAAGAGAATTAGCATCAGGAGCAAAAAAAACACCACCAACAACAATCAAATGAGCTATGGGGGTCAGGGGAGCGTACATATTACAGAGAGTT
The DNA here is from genome assembly GCF_000710305.1 of Buceros rhinoceros silvestris. Taxonomy (NCBI): domain Eukaryota; kingdom Metazoa; phylum Chordata; class Aves; order Bucerotiformes; family Bucerotidae; genus Buceros; species Buceros rhinoceros. The sequence continues at coordinate 49,426 of NW_010422603.1, forward strand.
CTGACACCTTCTACCAGCCAAGGTCTAGATTTGAGGTTTTCCTCACCTCCTGCACATGTGGCTATTTTTGCACACACTATATGTTCCTAGCATAAAAAGCCTTCTCTGCTCTCCCTTCCACCTCCACTTCTTTAGTTCCAGACCAGAATTACCCACGCCACCACTGGATTAGACCTTGTGTACAAAACCCTGTATTCCATCTATATTTATATCAATGCCCATGCTGACTGTGATCAACTAAAACCAAGGGTAAGCATTTGTGCTTAGTACAACATCCTTTGCTAGGTTAAGAGTCCGAGAATAGTATTTTCTTCGCACAAAGGTGCAGGCACCTCTGAAGAGCTGAGCAGACTGAGCTCCACAGTTCTCACTGCAAGGCATTTCTACCAGGTCAGGCATCATTTTACAGTTGTCTTTTGAAAGCTTCATTGACTTTTTCAAGCGCAGACACTGCATTTGTACCTAGAACACAGATATGGATTCAACCACAGTACTACTAGCAGACATAAGCACAGCTTTTTGAACAGATGCTGAAAACGATCCAGAGACAAGCTAAATGAGAAGGGGACAACCTCCCTTTGCCACCAGTCTAAAAGCAGCAGATTTTTGCCAATGCCTATCACTTTCACATTTGAACTTTCAAAGGAATGCTCTACCCACACTGTAGAAAAACACCACTGTTTATTTTTAACTTGCTATGATAGGCAGCAGGGCAAGAAAACACAGGTCACATACGTATTGGGACAGGGACACACTTACAGGGCATCTGGTTCAGCCTTTTGCTGGTAGTTACACATCAGCTTCTCAGGAACCAAGGATAAACTGTGACCTGTACCCCCAGACTGCAGTACGTGGCTCTGCTCCGCACATCTGCTATAAACAAGATTCCCGTCTGCTTCAAGGGGAGTCTATCGCAGGGGCACTGAAAAATCTACACCAGAGAGGTCTGTCACTTGTTTTTCCCTCGATGTGTAACAGCACCCGAGAGGGGAATTATCTCCCATTTGAAATGTATGGCACAAAGCAGAGAACTACAAGGTGCTTCTAAAGCTACAGAGAGAGGTACACAGCTGCCCCTGCCCTCCACAGGCAACACCTCTGGGGAAAAAACAGGGTTTCTCTTTACTCTTCTACAATGTCACCGTGCTCTGCTAAAGTGAAAATAACCCCCAAACCCCCAGAACATACCAAAACAAGGGGGGTTTATGAGGAACCCTCTTATGAAAGGGTTCAGAGTCAGAGAAGATAAAATTATTTCCACCACCACAAAGGGTGGAAGATACAAGGAAACAAGACGGTAGCCATGTCTTCCCAAGCCACAGTCCCACAAGCCTTCCCTCCTCACACTGATGCACATGCTCAGCTAGAGAAGCATCAAGATGTTCCTCTGCACCCAGGTAACTTCACAAAACATCTAGAAGAGTTTCTAGATGTTAGCTGGGCATACTAAGAGGTCAGATAAACCCTTTATCCTCTATCATATTAAACAGAATTTTTGATTGAGTTTTCCAGCATTGGAGGATGTTTTACAGATGACAAAAGCTCCTAATGGCTAAGGGGAAGGGAGCGACAAGCAGTAGGGTGGACACGAGGACAAACATTACCATTACAGGACCCCATAGTGACTCAGTTTAAGCATGAACAATTCCAGAAGATGTAATTAAGGTTTTGTTGGGGTTTTTTTATTGCAACTTCTTTTAAAAAAAGAAAGATTATACAAAACACTAAATAGCACTGAAACACTTCCAATAGAGCATCTGTGTATAAATAAAGCCTGCCTTCAGCCACAGACCTGGCAAAGCCACAGCTGAGTTGCAGGCAGCAGCACTGTTCACAGGTGACATGCCCAGGGTGCTTGGTGGTCACGAGCACATTTTATGGGAATAGGGCAATGGGATCTTACCCACAGAGACTTTATTTCTGTTGTGCCTAATACTCCTTCAGCTTCATAGCATGATTGTGGAAAGGCCATCTTCTGTTTACCACAAGCATCATCCAGCTTGGTGGAAAGGCACATCCAGCTTGGGAGGTTTTGAGCCCTTTTTAGCTGGTCAGAGCTAAGCAAAAATCACCTCAAAACAGAGCCACAATCTGCCCACACCTAGAGCTGTGCTTTTACCACCACATATCCAAGAAGCAGTACTTGTTCCTAACAGTTTTAAAAAAAGGGAAATGCTGTTTTTAACTGCAACAAGTCTCTAAGCAAGGCCATGGCATAGCTGTACTAGCAAAACAACGTGGGCGGCACAAGAG
>NW_010422603.1:51763-57134 GCF_000710305.1 Buceros rhinoceros silvestris
AGGAATGCATATTTCAGAGCTATGTATCTTTTGCATAAAGATTGCTGCTATAAGAAATGCTTGTGAAACTGCACCACAGCCCTTTCCAACTTCTTTCTGCACAGGCTCCCCATGGTATTTCAGCTCTGCCTTCTGCTGGTGCTGGCAGACCTTTGCTCCATCCTCCCCAGCGAGACACACGTGCAGAGGAGGACTTTGGTTTTTTTTACTCCATTCTACCCACGCCCAGATACACTTCTTTGTTTGTTTGGGAAAAAACTTGTTGACAGAAACATGCTTGGTGATACAGGCAAGGAAGTGGGAAGATTATTGTAGAACACTGCTGCTCTTGACAGACTTGCTCCAATCCCTCTAAAGTCTCACCTCTAGAGAGCTTCATTCCTCCATTACAGCAATGACTGTTTAACCCTTTTGGATTGATGGGCCACTAAAAACTTTCTAAAGAAAGGACAGACTCAAAATAAGAAGGCCAAGTGCATATACTGTTGTGTTGAACAGATGGTCCTGCTTCCTCTAGCTGCTCTTCCAAAGTTAAACAAACAAGCAAAACCAAAGAAAATTAAACTAAACTCCTTTGGTCTTCACTTCCTACAAGCCACAGCTGAAAGCTGCAGAGATGTAAAGCAAGGACCAAGACTCTTGTCTGAGTTGTTTTGGCTCTTTAGGACAGGTTTGTGCCACTTGAAGCTCAGTGCCTAGGCCAGGAAGCTCACAAAGCCCAGGGTACCATCACATGCAGCCTAGCTCAGATCCAGTGCCACCCCTAACGTGGCCACATAGCTCTCAGGCCTGAGGCTGTACTCAGCCACCACGTGCCCTGTCTCTGCACACAGGGACAAAGCAAGTGGAGACAATGCCTTGGGGTGAGCCACCAAGTTGCAGGGTCTAGATATTAACACACGGACCGGGTCTTAAAACAGTGATGATTATGCCATCAAGATCCAGTACAGATAGAAGGAAGCTGGATGATTATTAATAATATGCATGCTGGAAGCTCACACCTGTCTAGGCTCCACAGTGCTCCCATCTCACAGAGGACACCTTGTAGAGGAGACTGGCAGGACTGCAGCAAGTCTTGGGTTTGCGCATGTTTTTGGATACATTCATGCACTGAAGAAGCCACTTGGCTGTGTATACGCTGCCGTTAAGCTTCCCTCACAAACCCACAAACAGACAGCTCGAACACACAGCCCTCACTTTGTGCTGCTGAAGCTGCTGGCGGGGCAGAGAGCACAAGACGACCTTTCGTCACCATCAGAAACTTGGCTGGGCTGCCTGCCTCCGACTCATCCTAGCACATTATTCCCAAGTTCCGCTAGCCTGTTCAAAACATGCAAAGGAAGATGAGAACATCCCATTATGAACACAATGAAGCACTGTCTGCCAGCCAGGTGGCAAGAGACAGACACACCTGCAACTCCCTAGCAAGTCTGGGGGTGATGGCAAGAGCAGAGCACTCCCCAGCACTTGTGGCACCGAGTAAAGCATGACAGCAGCTGCAACTGAGGCCAAGGAAATCAACCCTCTGGCCTTGGAGACGTGTATCCAACAATGCAGCAACTATAGAAGAACTGAAGATGGGGACCAGCCAGCATGGTGCTAAATGAAGCTTCATCAGCACTAGTCCTCATCCCTTGCCCACTCCCAGTGTGGTCCCAGCACACTTATTACTAGGTATTACATCCACTGGGTTTGTACCAAGAAATAGGATGACCCCAATGACAACGCAGAGACTCCCAATTCCTACTCTCCAAGAGGCTTCGTATTTAAGGGGAAAGAAATCTATTTCCTTATTCCCTAACTGTACGCCTAACAAATGAAAGGTAGATTAATGGTATGTTCATTGCTGCCGATTAACTTGACTTCCCACCCCCGGGCCCTGGCCATGAGCCATCAGTCAAACTCGCAGCAGGAGTGCAATCAGAGTAGCTACAATTGGCAAGTCCAGTGAAGCACAAAACATTAACAACCAGTTTACCGTAGTCTGATTAAGCCAATCTGCCTCGGCACAGCAGGAAGTAGGCCTGCGATATGCACTTCTGGCACAGCTGTCAATGAAAGAAATGCCAGTCCAGGAATCTCAGCCGCTGCCACAGTCAGCAGAGGTGCCAGCGGGAGAGGATGAGGGCAGAAGCATGGCTGGAAGTATCATCCTTTGCAGCAGTGGTGGGTTGCAAAATTCATGCAGTGGCATGGAAGAGAGCTCACCTGATTGAGGGATCCTGGAGAGACCCTCTGCAAGCTCAAGCACAGGTCACCACCTCCACTGGTAGGAGTTCAACCCTGAAAATGTGCCTAAATATTAGCACATCTGAGGCTCCTGCAAGCACGGTTGCAAGCCCTGCCTTTATGGTCAAGGTAAGAAATTCTCTAGGTACAACTGGGCAAAATTCCACAAAATAACCCTTTCCTTTCTATATTCTGCACCTTGCCTCACTCGCTTTCTCCAGCATTACCTCAGCTCCATAGGTCAGCATTTCTTACATCAAACTGTTTCAAAGAGAGTGGGGTAACCACAACAGAGGCACAAAGGCAGCTTAGACAGAGCTAGCAATATTCAGGTGTGTGACAAAGAGGTAGGTAACGCCCAGGAAGAGGCAGTGTGAATGTGCACTGTCTCTACAAGAGGTCAAACCCCACTGGCTTCTCAAGGCTTGAAGCAAAACACCACCCAACCCACACTTCTGCCTGAAATCTTAGACCATGTTTTGACATCTGCTGAAGGGCCCAAGGGCCCCCTTGGTTCACGTGGCCCATGAGACGTGCTCTGGGATACTAGACAGTTCAATGACCCAGGGACCACACGAGCATGCTCCAAGCATTTCCTTTTGGGTCTTAAAAAAGATCTCTTGCTCCCCACCCCCTCCGCTCCCAGCATTTTCCCGTCAGCATCATGTGCTGGATAATTCACAAAATAAACTAGAAGGTGTGAGTCATGCTTAGTTTAGAGCATCTGCAGTTTTTGAATCCCGAACTGACGGACCGGAAGGAGAGGAAAGACAAAAGTAACACAGGAAAAAACTTGTTTCATGAGCTAAAACCCAAACCAAAACAAACCCCTCACTTCTTAGACCTGACAAATTAAGTGACAAGCAACAAGTGCAGCCTGTTACAAGCCAGCAGACTCAAGAAGATGCTGAGCTATGAAGATGCCTGCAGATTAGAAAGCTGAGACCTCACAGAGACTCCTATCAGTGGGGACTGGCCAAGCCACTCCAAGCCACGTAAGCCCTCCAAAATGTGCAGATCATTTCCTTGACACAGAACCAACATGACCAAGCAGCCACCCAACTGGATGTGGGAGCCTACCCAGAGGGCATTTTTCAGAGGAAATATTCAACAAGGACAAGGGAACACACATTTTCCTTCTCAGCTCCAGCAAATCTGCTCTGTGAGATACAGGGCCTGACCTCAGCATTTCCCATTTCTGTCCTGCCTCTCCCATCGCACCAGGAGACTCCTGAGCTCCTACTGCCACACACAGCAGGCACCAACAGAGGCTGGCCAGGACACGTCTGGCTGCTGCAGCTGCACTTACACAGACAGCATTCCTAGGACCTTGTTCATAAGGCACTGACAGTGCCAAGGACATCAGAAAACTCACGCAAGGAGAAGGTAGCTCGAGGTGGAGGGCAAGGCTGGGCAGTCTGGGGAATGGAACGATTCCTGTTACTCAGTCACAGCACCTCACATAGCTGTGAGCTACAAGGCAGCTCAAGAAGACTGGACAGCCCCAAGGGGAACTAAACCGAAGAGTCTTGGCCTACTTCTTCAAAGCATAAATACACTAAGTAAAAAAATATTGCCACAGAACCTTGGGTGTTGTTTTTTTTTTTTATTAATAGTCTTGGCCTGGAAGCTAAGAACAGCTTGGGATTTGGGAAGGAGGTTATCCTCTCTGCTCAAAGTTAATGGGTTGAGGTCAAGGCCATGAGAGGTTTGTACTCCCTGCACAGTTCTCCAACAATAAGCTCTCACTTGCCCTACAATGCTTTAAAAAGAAATACTGTATGTATTTTGAAACCAAATCCTCAGAACACAGGTCTATTTTTTAACTTGCCTTGAAAAATTGGCAGCGTTCACAAAATGCCTTCTCTGAGGCTACTCATTTGGCGCTCTCACTTCTGTAGGCCTGCCTGCGAACTCTACTGTACGGCAGTCCTCAAGCTGAGAGAGCATCTGCTGAACACCCCTAAGCATAAGGTGATTGTACAGTATAAACAGGGAGCTGGAGATACCCAAGATCACAAAAAAGAGCACCACCAAGGAGCTCAAAAGACGATCCTAAAGCATGCCCCAGCCACAAAATCTGATAAAATTTATCATTCTGCCTTTACTATAGAAGGCTGCCATCTTTTTCATTGTTGGATAATTGCACCTCACATCGCTTCATCTGCAATCTTTCAAAATAAGAGCAACTATTCTTATCTCCCAAGCTTAAAACACAACCCATAGGTCACAAATGTTAAAGGGCATGTCTTTGACTTCTACAAGAAAACGCCAAGTTTAAGCACTTCAAGACTGGACATACAGAAGTGCTTGAAGATGGCATTGAACTTTAAGGAGTACTGGCACCCATGCTTCAAAAATTCAGCCTTTTCAGCCAGGTTCAGCTGGGTCCCCAGATATGAAGTACTCCAGAGCAGAAGAACTTCCCAAAATCCATCAGTTCCATAGCCAACACTGCTGCTACACGTGTTGCCTCCTATTCCAGAAATATCTGTGCATTGAGGGGATGAACACATGCAGTATTTTGCCCCTTTTAAGCAGAGAGCAGATATATATCCCACAACACATTAATGTCCATGAGTCACTACCTGCCAAGCTATTATCTCTTTAGCTCTTTCTTGAGCGCCCCAGTGGCCACCAGCCTGTACAGGACTGCCTAGACCCAGAAGAGCTCAGCTATCATGCTGTGGTCCCATCGGTTAACATCCAGGTGGATGAGTCTAGACACTTCAAGGCAGACACTTCAAGCCCTTGCTCAGAAAGGGCTTGGCTCATTTGACACCACAGCCAAGTGGTAGACGCCAGGCAGCCAAACACACACTTCACTGACAGTATCTGAGGCATAACTGGGTCTGTGTGTGGAGGAAGTTAGTCTTAATCATCGATGAGAACAAAAGTTGCTTCTGCAGTTGTCCTCTCCAGCATCTGACACAGCCTCAGTTGGCTCAGCTAACACCACAAGTGCAAAATGAACAACCAACAATAAAGACAGGGAGAAGTTTTCCTAGCAGTTAACTTCTACCACTGGCTCCCAACCATGGATCACAGCAAAACAAACAACATTGCCTCCAACAGCTGTGTTTCACCTTCACTTCACCCAAGGGCAAACCACCACTCACCAGTGGAGAGGACAGCAGGAGTT
>NW_010422603.1:57237-64192 GCF_000710305.1 Buceros rhinoceros silvestris
GGTCAAAATCCCTGGCTCACACAGATGAGCATTACTGTAGCTGTAAAACATGCCTTCAGCAGTGTCCCATATATCATGACACTGTCCTTTTCTGGAGGGCTTTATGTTTCTTTTGCAGACAGGATATCATGCCAGTTTTAGTTTTAAACCCAACATCACTCATTTAAACTAGTGTAAGGGAGGGGGGGAGAAAGAAAAACAGTCTCCTTTCATGCACAACTCAAAACAGCCACCCACTCAGAAAACTGCTCAGGCATAGAGATTGCATCTTAAGAGATTTGCACTATATACACTCCCTTCCCCCAGAACCATCTCAACAGCAATCACCATATTTTGCTTTGATCTGTTTATTTCAGCTTTTATTTGAGCATTTTAGGCAATTTTCATACTACACAAAACACTTGGAAGGACACACTGAATTTCCCAGAGAGGCAAAACTTCTGTTGTCTGCTAAATACAAGCTGAAATGCCTTGCTCAGTTCAGCAGTTTCACTGCAGAGCGAGCTGGCAGGTCCACTTTGTGGTGCAGGGCGCCTTTCAGGAACCATGGCACTCTGGATCTCAGATGCTTCACTATCGTTTCTAGAGCCCTCAAGTTTCAGGCTGTGGTGAATAAGCTCACACAGTAGCTTCAGAGAGGCAGGCAGGCAGGCAGCTGGGAGTGGAGGTAATTCAAAGTGTCAGCTCTCCCAGATTTTTCCTCCAGCTTAATCTTAAAAGATAACGTAGCAAGATACAAGGGACACAGCATTCAGAAAAGGAGCTCTCAATGCACAAGTTCATGCACTGACTCAATTTGGTGACTGTTTACGCAAGGCTGACTTCTGAAAGCCCGACGCCCACACAGAAGATGCTAATGCCAAATAAAGGTTCCAGTTCCTCTCAAAACCCACGGTGTGGTTTTACACCACAGGGACTCGTAGTCATTTGGAGGAACAAGCATCTCTGGAGAGAACAAGCAAAAGAAAGACTCCCTCAGAGATGCCACTTTCTTTTCAACCTTTGGGTGACTAAAGCCGAGCCTGAGACTGCTCTGAGGCTTGTAGCTAAATCTGCGCTGCAGCTGGAAGGATGAACCACAGCATCAGTGCACATGCAAACGAGCCAGGTTTTATTCATCCAGATCAGATACCAAGAGAAGCAAAGCTCCAGCAGGATGGGCCTCAGGGCAGCCTCCCAGGCTTGCTGGAAACCTGGCCAGCTGATGCATTTGAATCCGAAGGTGTCTGAGCTGATCCTGTACTCAGCTGATTATTGCACAGATTCCCATCAGCTTTCTTTTTCCTAGAAAGGTGGCTGCTAGGCTGCGAGGACTCCTGTCTGCCACCCGTTCAGCTGCTGCCAGAACTGCAAATCTGCTCTGCAAGAACAGCCTTCCTCTACCTAACCAACCAAGGACACTCTGCTTCATTTCGAAACCCTTTTTCTTTGCTTCACCAGCTCCTCATAGGTACTCTCTTCTCTCCCCACTTGCTTCCCATGTTTAAGCCCTCCAGGTTTACTAGTCAGCTCTGCAGAACACAAAGTACCAAAGCTGGCTCCAGATCAGTCAAACCTTCACTTCCATCTACAAGAGTCACTAATCAGTAAAGTTGCAGGACTAACAATACTCCCTTCCCGTCACAGCCTTGTGTTGCCACTCTGTCCTTAGAATAACCACAGATTTAAAACAGTGGCATAAGAGGTTAAGAGTAAGTCCTTGGCCTCTGGGGCCAGATGGGCAGGGAGACAGAACTCCCAGCATCAACCTGGAGCAGACCACTTGGTGGCATCTGTGCCCACGGCTCATGTGCATTGCCAAGCACAAGAAAGAAGCAGCCTGGCAGCCTTTTAAATGTCTCCTCTCCAAGAGCACAAAGCAAGCACCAAGTCAGTCAGAAGTAAAATTTTTGCTTTGGGAGGTAAATCCCCTTTAGGTGATATTGTATACTCACAGCACCTTAACAAAAAAAAAAAAAAAAAAAACAGAAAAAAGGACAATTAAAATCAGGACCTAACAAGTTCACCTGTCCAGAACCGATGCTCTGGGCATTACAAACTGCCTGCAGTACCAGGTAACTGAGCATTGTAATTTAAGTTGGAGACAAACCTGCTTTTTCCATCTTGTATCAGGGATGTGAGGAATGCAGGCAGGGCTGTGCAGCCCTAGCCAAGGACCCAGTCCCTCCAGCATCACAAATAAGGTCAGCAGAGCCCAGCCTCTCCCCAACACCTACTTCCTTCGGAAACCTGGCACCGACCAAATTGCCTGCAAGAGCGCAGCCCTGTGAACAGCAGAGCTCTCTGCGTGCCACTAAAACAGCCCACACCCCAGCAGCTTGGAAAATTCCCAGGTCTTTCCCTGCTGTCCTCCACTGCTTCACCCCCGGCCGCAGCAGCACTGCCAAAGGCTCCAGGAGACACCAGTGAAGTTAGGACGTAAATACTGCCCACACCATCAGCCAGCCCCCCAGTAATTACATTAATTTTGGAACAAAGGAATAAAAACTTTCTTCCCACTAGGATACCACAAGTAATGTTTGCCACACCCATAACAGACATATATGATAAGTTCAGGTGTTTTTGCAGTGCACAACATTCTGCCATGCAGAGGGGGAGAAGCCTTCCATCCATATCGGGAAAGCCTGTCCTGAGCCAGGCCAGCACATCCCCAGCCTACCAGGTCAGTGGTAATGGTCCCTCACAGTGAGGAACACTCCCTGTCGGGGCACACGCCAGCCTCTTGTCTTGCCTGGCTGTAAAGGGCCAAAGCTATATGCACTGTGGCTTTTGGAGAGGCTACTGGAAAAAAATAAAATCAACCCCATAAACCTGAACACCTCTCACTGCCAGGAAATATTTCTTTTTGTATAAACTTTCTTCCTCCCTTTTGTCCCATTACTTGTCAGGTCAGTCCTGTCAGTGTCCCTAAGGCATGCCTGTCTCTCAGTGCCTTCAGAATTGGCTCATTTATGTCCTCTTCCCCTTTGTCATCACTTACTGAACACCACATATTGAGCCCACATAACATTTCCTCTTAAGCCAATTCCTCGGAAAGGTCGGGAAAAGAACACACCATACCCATACACGCACAGGAACTCAAAGTTTTACTGCACGCAGCTTTTTACACCTCCTTCGAAACAAAAAGTGAAGAAGTGACTCACTTGCAAACCCACTTTGAGTTTCTGTCCTGAACAGCACTCACCATGGGCAGGGCTATCAGGAGTGCATGGACCAAACCCCTACCAACCCAGGCCCAGGTCAAAAAAGATCTCACTATTTTTATTTGGCTGACAGAGCATCGTGGTAGTGGTACCTTGGGTTAGCCTGCAATTAAAATAATCATCACTTCCGGAGCCTGACACAAAATCCTTGGGCAGGGGCAGAAGGGCTGTGCTGGGCTTTTGAGCAGGTTTTCATCCATACCTTTCTCCCCAGGGCAAGTAACACTTCTAGCAAACTTTGTTCACAAGGTGCCTGGGGTTACCAGGTAGATTTTACGAGCATCCAGGCCTAACTGGCCTCCTTTGCTCAATGCAAGGTTCACAAAGCCCCACCTTGCATCTTTTACACATACATTGTGATGCTGCACTCTCCTGCTCTTTCCAACCCTGCTAAAAGTCTCTCCCAGCTGCCATACAGTGCCAAGGCCATACAGCACTCAATGAGCTGTGTGGTATCTTCTCATGTACTGAGAAAGAAAACAGGGGGAAGGATCCAGTCTCTGTTTTTAAAAAAGGAAGTATAAATCAAGTGTCAAAGGACTTCACAAGTCCCATGGAAAAGCCAGCACTGTAAGGTGCACCCCCATCACACAGCACCCTCTGGGGACACACAGCCCTGCTTTCCTGGTGGAAATGCCCAGCAAATGCCCTTTGCTCCCTGCAATGCACGCCACCAGCAGCGGAAAAGCAGATGAGTTTACCACCTTTTTAGAGAAAGACAGAAGAAAAGCCAGCAGCAAGAGCCACCCCTGAAACTAGACCTAAGCTTCTCAAATTTTTGGGAGTTATACCCATAGGCCAGCCTCCTTCCTCAGTCCTTCAGCCTTCAAACCAGCACTATGCTTAGAAGTGGCAGCAAGCGAGTAGGAAGCCAGCCAGCTCAGCTGGGGACATTCTGGGAAGGGGACAAGGAAGCAGGGAGGGAACATGTCACTTGTCCTATATATCATCATATTCATGCAAACTGGATGCCTCTGAGCAAGAAAAAGAAAGTTTATTCCAGTTTCACACAGCCCCAAGGCAGGTCCCATTGCTTCTCTAAGCAGGGCTTTCCTTGCACCCAGAAAGCGCACAACTGGCCTCCCCTGCTCCTTGCAGCAGCCCTCTCCAGCTCCCTCCTGGCACAGGCACCCTCTGATGTTGCTCATGGCCACAGGAAACTAAAGATTAAACAGAGGGCCGGGGTCACAGCACACACAGAGCCATCTGCAACACACTGCTCAGCTGGTATCGAGACTCAGAGAGCAGCAATGGGCGATGGCCAACGTTCTAGTATCACAACCGGGGGAAGACCCTCCCACCTCCATCCAGGGCAAAACAGACTGTGCCCCCTCTTATCCCAGTCCAAAACCTTGTCAGCAACTACGGAAACATCTCTGCAGCAGGCATAAACATGAGTCTGGAAGCTCTTCTCTGCCAAAGACTACTTTTTGGGATATCTTTTTGCCTTGGTACAACCTCTACAGCAGCTCAAAGAGGACAAGTGCTAAAGATTTAAGGGATGAGAAGAAGCAGACCTGCTGGCTCAGTTGCATTTTGGAGCCAAGAGCATGAAATATGCTAACCCTGCCCATCTCAGCCAGGCGCTGCAGACCCAGAACGACTGAATGCATAATACAACTTTCACCCAGCTTTAACCAGAAGTGAAATGAGTACCACAGCCTCAGCTACTTAATTCATGCATGCTGGAAAAACAGACCTCCTATTACTCGGCAGAGCTGGACATGAACCAGTGACCTAGAAAGAAAAGCCTGCGTCTATGCCCCATCACTCTCCACCTCCTCGTTGTCCTCGAGCCATCCAGCTTGCCTGAATTTTTCAGAGCTCTTCTCTGAGAAAGTCACAAAGCAGAATACCCTAACACTGCACATCATGCTGCAAGGAAAAATTCCAGCTGGAGCCAAAGGGCATGGGGCAGGTGGCTTCACAGTGACCTGGCTGACCCTCAGCTGCTCTCAAAATTATTGCCCTGATTATACTAATCCAGTTAAAGGCCAACCCTTCCTTCACTTGAGTACAGCTGACACCTCATCCCTCAACACCAGCCTCCTGAAAAATCCCAAAGCAGAATCCCTCCTCATCAGACGCCATGCCAGCCATCAACACTTTCTGAATCCACTTCCAGACATTAAGTTTCTCCGGTCTACTGCCATATTGCTGAGCACCAAGAGGCAGCAAAAGCCCTGATATAAGTCAGTAACATTAGTCTGTTCCATGGGGACCTAAGACACCGCACTTCAGCGCTGACTCTCTTCCCCAGTCACTTGGAAAGTCAGCAGTCAGGAGGTTTTTATTGCAGGAGTCTCAGCAAAGGTCAGGATAAGCTGCAGAGGTCAGTGCTCTGGTTGGGAGGAAGAGGAAGACTGACGCTTACAGCAAACCTTTATTCAATTTATGTTAAGGCAAAACAGAGCCAGCCAGGCTGCCTGCCCCAGAGGGCACCTTGCCAAGATGGAAAGTTCAAGACAGAAGTTTCAAGCCCTACCCGCTTCCCCACAGCCACAGGTGTATCTTTCACTACTGCATTCTGGAAATTGGCCTCTCTGAAGTAGACAACAAACAGCATTTGAACGTACAGCTCAGGAGCCTCAGAAAGTCAAATCAGATGCTTAATGAAGAGCAGAAAACAGTGTGAGGACCATTGCCATGTCTCTCCGAGCACAAGTGGCACAATCAGCCTTTGTCAAGGCTGGCACTCAATAGACAGCATCATGGCAGGGTTGGTTCTAATGACTGGGACAGATGTCCAGGCCTTCTACTTCTTTATAGTACTACTACAAATAAAATTAAATAAAAACACTTCAGCTATTGCAATTTTCCGGAGTTCCAAAGAGCTGTACACCGCTGGGGTGGAGTTCAAGGTCTCCCTCTCTCTCTCCCATCACCTATGCCTTTTCTCTCCTCACAGAGGATTCAATCTGGCAGGAAGATGAGGAGCCTCTGGCAAGGAAGCCAATATCTGGCTTTTACCTGCTGCCACTAACAACTAACAGCTCTCAAAGGCTGCACTGGACCAGTGGCTGAGCAGACAGGCATCCCCTTCACAAAGCCATTGCCACAGACCTCAGCCCTTTGGCAGAGGCAGTAACAGCAGTGAGGACCACAGGTAGATCCTTCAGAGAGGGCCAATGTCTGTATGGCTCCAAAATACCTCCCCAGGAACCACTCCATGCAGCTCCACCTGCCTATGTGCAGAGATGCCTCCCAGGTCCAAGAGGCAATACACAGCACCTTGAGGTGGCACAGGGAGCTGTACTGAACCCAAAGAGCTCATTTAGAACAGGAAGCCAAGGAGGATGTATAGTCCCTCCCAATTTTAGCTGGTAGTAATGCATCAGATTGCGAGACAAAAAGTTAAGAAATTAATAAGCAGAGCCCAAGCCAGTTTCTTTTATTTGCTTTATAAATAAGTAATTAAAATAATATTTACAGGATGCTTGTGTCCCTAGAAGGCTCACAAATGAGACCTCTAGTAAAAAAGATCTACACACAGAGAGCTGAGCAGTCCCCTGGGGTAGGTCAAAAGAGCACACAGCAATAGCTGCTTTGTGAAAAAGAGAAAATGTCACAGACACTCGAGAGGCAGCAAAACTCAGTCAGCAGATGGCAACTAAACACCAAAACCTTCAGCAAATAAGTCACAAGAGCTTTACTGACCACAGCAGTCAGGACATCCACTTTAGTGCCCATGGAAAAATGGCTCTATAACACCAGGCTGCAGCACCAAGGTCTAGTTTATACTAGAAAGAGTG
>NW_010422603.1:64447-66311 GCF_000710305.1 Buceros rhinoceros silvestris
AGGTTGTATTTTACACCAGTAAACGCTGCCCACAAAATAAACTGGACCAGCTGAAGCAGTTTTCACTGGCAAAATGCCATCTATAGCAGGCATCCAGCTATTATAAATGCTTTTCAAGATAAAAACAAAAAGAAAGTAAACACAAGCAGCAGGGCTTCCTGCAGCACCCAGCTACAGTTAACAGATTTTTCACTGCCATCATGGCACAGGAGTGGCCTCCCTTGTAGAAGAGTTTGAGACCACACCAGAAAAGGATGATGCTGTCTTGCAACAGTCCCAGCTACCCTCACCAGGGAGAACCTGGGCACACCAGCTCCCCTCCCAAAGAAGGGCTGGAGAAGAACAAAGTACTCAAACCAAAACAATGTTCTTCATTGTTAATGAATGACTAAGCCAACCTTTACCCAGAAAGGGAATGTTTTTCCAGAAGAATCAACAGTGATTTCTTATCGGAAAGAATAAATATTTCCCTAGGTATGGAAGGTGATGCATTTCTTTCCTTGGTTGGCATTAACAGCAAGCATGAAAAGATCCAATCCAATGCATAGCTGAGTTTCAACACTTTCCACAATAAAAACAAATGATGTCACTAAACTAAAAGCATGAAACATGCCTGAGGCTTTGCAGAACATGCCTCATCTACTTTCCACATTGGAGCTCCTCTGGGACACTGTTTTAATCCAATTGCTATCAGGTAACAACAGACTGTAGTACAAGGACACTCTTGAAACTTAATCCACGTGAGCCACAGATACATATCTACCAAGGACCGGCTGAGCCACACTGCAACCCTGTAAACATCCTTTGATTCAGCATGTCAGCAACCTTACCTCAGTTCAGTTAATTCACTTCAAAAAAGAATCAAGCTAAATCAAATCAAAGCTACTTACATTCTGAATAAAAACATCTACACAGGAATGTAATTCACTTTAATCAACCCCCTGGAAAGGTTAATTGGATTAATTTTCTTGAGTAACCACGTGTGGACAGACCCTGAGGATGAGATCCTGGCCACACTAAAATGACCAATAATTTTGCTAATGACCTAGTATGACCAACATTAACACCTAAAACTTCAGCACATGGATATTACTTTTCTTGCAGTAACAATAAGAAGTGAGGCATTTAAAGGATGACAAGAGGTCAAAAGGAACCTACAGCTTCCTGCACAGACATATGCTTTCTACTCTTGACTAGCTGAATCATCAAATCCATACTCGTTATTTTCTAAGAATTGAAATTTAAAAAAAAAATAAATAGCCAGTGGCAAAGAAAACAAGTTTAAGGAATTTAGACAGGCATGCAGTGTAAATCTAAAATAACTTGATTTTGAAAGAGATTCTACAGACTTGTATCACTCAGAAAGAACAGACTTTTCCTCCTACAAAGCTTTGTAAGCCCAAAGCAGCTCCAGGGCATCCAAGACATACCTGTGAAGCAGATACTCTGCTAACAGGGAAGCTGAGGTCAACCTGGCCCAACTGCAGGTGAATCTGTGTACGGAGCACAGGCTCAACCCACCACCACAGGCAGCTGCTGCAGCTGGACACCCAGAAAGTCAGCAGAGCAGGGCCACTCATGGGGATTTCGCAGGGTGGAGGCTGCGTGGCACTCCAAAGCTCTCAGCGTAGGGTAAAGTCTTCACAAAACCCCGCAGGCTCAAGTATTTTTAACAGAGATCTCAACATCGCCAGGCCCCCTCAAATGACCGCATCTGTGGAGAGTCACAGGTCTGCTCCCATTTTCCAGTGCTCCAAGCCCAGCCGAACCATAACTGCGAGGAACTTATTTGCCCGTCAACAGCCCGAAGAGTCTCCCGGGTATTCCACAGCAAGGGTCGTCTCCCGTGGAGCGCACCCCTGCT
>NW_010422604.1:0-6224 GCF_000710305.1 Buceros rhinoceros silvestris
GCCCCCCTTCTCAAACTGCGACACAGAATATATCGTACTAACATGCTACAGCTCTCTACATTCCAACCGCGTGAAGTTCTGAAAAGTACAAAGTATTTCACACATTGAAATAAAACATATAAATTTTCTTTCCTCATTGAAGTCTATTTGCTGGTCCATCCTTTTGCCAGACTCTCTTTTTTAATCTGCTTCACTTCACTTTACTGCTAACTGTGACTTACGTATGATTTATGATCCAAGTCAAGAGCTTGATTGCATTTAGTTTGCTGGTGACAGAATCAATTCATTCCCGGTAGGAAGAACGATGCATTGCTTGTCAGATCCTTGCTGGTCTTGGATTATTGAGAAGCCTAGTGAGTGTCTCTGTATGTTTTGGAGTCGTGTTTTCTGCTTAAATAGGTTCATAATTACTGAAATTTATTATTTATATATTTATATATCCTGCCTTGCAAAGGTCTGGTACATGGACCGCAAGAGGACATACATATGACTGCTCAAATTGCTGCAGAAGGAACGTTTCAGTAACGCAAAGGAGGAGACTATGCAGTGGGTTACGCTAAAAGAAGATCTGAACCATCACTGCTCTGTGAACGGCCTGTGGTACTCAACTTCTTGTGAGTGTCCATCATCATACACAGAAGTCCTGAACAGCATCATGCCCTAACACCGCGTCAGGGAGAGCCTTCGCTGGGTGAAAGGCTAGCAGTGGTGGAAACCCTTGTCCCCCATGGTTTCTGCCTTCTTCCTGGCCTCTCTCCCACTTCAGGAGGTGGCTGCTCTGTAACAGGGGAATCTGGTGGCTTAAACCCATCATCCCCCTCCAGGGTAACTGAGGTGAAAATGGACTTGGGCAGAAGCTATGTTGGTCACCAAGCAGGATTACTCTTAATTAGACACTGGGCTTTTGAAGTGATGCAAATACCAACTATTGCAGGGCTCGGAGCAGGGGAAGATGTGGTTTTGAGGCAGTTTTAAAAGCAATATTGGTTGAAGCTTTTCCAGCACAACAGTTTTCCTCCAGAACAGAGCATTTCCCTTTCATTTTCTCAAAAGCATGTCAGTCTTGATAAAATCACAAACTAGAACAAGGCAAGTACAGGAAAAAACTCTTGCTAAGTTTCTCTTGACAATATCAAATTATCTCATCCTGGCAAGATAAAGTAAGTAATTCCTCTTTCAATTCACCCTTTTTCATTAATTTCACTTGAACTTTAGGATAATATTAAGTATTAATTTTAATATTTTATTCCAGCGATTTTTTTTGTATTTGCTGGTATAATGTTTTGCTTTTATAGAAAAAAACGTGTGTACCTTATGGAAAAGTAGCATTTAGATATTGTTGAAATCAAATTATATGATGTAGTCAAGACCATCCAATTTGATTATTCTTATTAAACATTTCTGGAGGAGGGAGAGGGAAAAGCATTTTTTGTTGAAATTTGATTTAAAAATGAAAATTCCTTCTGAAATTTTGGGATTTTGTTACTGGCTAAAAACGTTGATATCTAGCAGATATTTCTGCCAAGAAATAAAAAAATCCTGTAAAACTAGTTATAGAATGAAAAGGAACAGGGAGATGACTGGATGCCAATATTCCTGCCTAGGGCTGCAGACGTTACCTTGCCAGCCTGGAGACGTAGCAGAGCTACTGCAGAGAATGCTTAACATGGTTTAGATCCAATTGGCAACCAAGAACCATGCAACTGCTCTTTCACTCCAGCAGGAGAATATACAACAAACAACTTAAGGGTCAAGACAAGAGACAGGGAGGGCATGCGCTGAACCCTGCAAGTGCTAAAAGAAGGTGGAGGAAGAAGGAGAGGAAGACTTGCTTTGCCATATTCTGTGGCATGTCATGGTTTAGACCCAGCTGGCAAACAAGCACCACACAGTCACTCTATCCCTCCAGTGAGAGAAAATACGGCAAACATCTTAAGGGCCAAGGGACAGGGAGGGCTCACTCACCGATTATGGTCATGGGCAAAAGACAGACTCAACTTGGAGAAACAAAATCAATTTAATTTAAACAGCAAAAGCACTACTAAATCTCCAATCAGAGTGGAACAGTGAGAAAAACAATACCTCTTCCCCTGGCTCCTCCCTTTTTTCCCAGGCCCAGCTTTGCAAACTCCTTCTCCCAACATAGACCAGGGAGGGCAGAAGATGGGTGTCACGGTCAGTCCAAGTCTGATCCGTGTTACTTCTTTTGTTATTTCCTCTTCAACGGAAAAACACTCTTTACCTGTGGAATATGGCATCTCATCCACAGGAGACAGTCCTCCATGAACTCCTCCAGCTATCATGGGGGGGTCTTCCACGAGCTGTGGTTCTCTTAGCAACAAACTGCCCCATCATAAGTTTCCCTCAGAGTCACGAACTTCTTCAGGGGTAGCCCCCTGCTCCAGCGTGAGCCTCTCCATGGGCTGTGTTTCTCTCTACCAGTGATCTCTGAGGACGGGCAGAGCTTCTTACAGAGCCCTTCCCCCACTTACAAAACCCCACCAGACACAAATCCAACACATCAGTGCTCTAAACAGCAGAGCTGGATGCAGTTGACGTATGGATGAGGTGGGCTGGATGACCTTCAATCCCTAATGGATTCACTCCTGAGCTAAACATATCTAAGGAGCTGGCTGTATCTATTAATCAAACTAATGGTGTGATGGTAGTTGTGCTTATTGAATTAAATCAGCACTAAGGCATTCACTTATGCTAACAAGCAGAGCATTCCCCAAAGTCCCTGAAGTATGTGATGTCTGCTGGCTGCTCCTCCAAAAGCAATGGGCTCTGTGTCAGAAGATGCATCATGAAGTGTCATGGAAATTTTTTTAAAGTATAAAAAGTATAAAAAAGTCAGATCAAAGGCTTACTCAGTGTTGGCCTGTGCCTGTGTAAATAATGCATACCAGAGTCTCAGAGAGGTGATGACTCCCTGATCCTCATATGACACAGCACTGCCCTGGTCTCCTTGGAGCACAGGCAGCATGCTGTTTGTTTCCATGACACAGGGACTCCTGAGCAGACCTCTGTGGAATGATTTGGCACCTGGGGATAAGCATTTTACACTGGCCTGCTAAAGCCCATTCTTTTCCCTCCAGTGGTGGGAAATAGGGAAGGAAGGTTTCCATGCAGTGGAAAAATGGATAAGTCATGTGTGGCACCCTGTCACTTCGGGAAGGCTCTTGTAATGACAATTGTTCAATCTGTCCTGGTGGGGACTAATCTGATAGCCTGGGAGACAGGAAAGAATGTTCATACATCTCTTGTTCTCAACACTGCGAGAAGCTCCTTGGCTCCAGTCCTGTTTTTGTGTGAAGTGTATCTAGGGGAGATATCAAAGACAAAACATGAGAGCTAGGACCTTCACTGCTCTTTGTTCTTGACAGTAACACTCCTGCTTACAGAAATGGACAAGCGATAGCACCTCTCCTTTAGAAGCGCATCCCAGCCAGGACTCCCAGTTCATTGAAACTGGAGTGCATTTGATGACTCTACATACCAAGACACGTTCTTAACTCCAATTAAAGCATTGCTTTAAGCTATGCATGTGCTTATGTGGACTCTGTCGAAAGCAGAGGTCTGGTCCGAGGCATTCGTTGGCACTGGGATAAAATTTGCCTCCCCAACTTCCCCCTGCTTTTCCTCTTTCTCATTCGTTGTTAGTGACATCTAGTGACCAGCAAAAGATACGCAGCAAATTAATTAGACCATAATAGAGTAGACTGAACTTACATGACAAGAAAGTACTTGGTCTATTAATTTAGCAATTATTTCTCACTGCTGCAAGTAGAGAAATCAGCCAGACATATCTCTGGTGTTTGAAATTCTCCTACTCTTCAAGCCTTTTGCAGAATTCCGAGGGCTGCACTAGCTCCTGCTGGATGTCCTATGAAGAAGGACGTCAACTAAGACTTTCCAGCATTTTTTATGATACAGATAATAGTCCTGGGATTTGCATTTTGATGTGCTTTAAACGGTCTGATTTTCATATAGGGAATCTCAGCTTTTCTTACAAATAAGTTTTCTTCAGCATATCTCAGTTGTGTGACTGAAAAACTAGGCAATTCATAAGATCTCCTTTTAACCTGCTTTCCTGATAAAACATTAAATTGCTTTGTGTATGACACCATTTAGCTGAGCCTCTACTCTACCAGCTTGCACCCTAGGTGACACAGCAGTTGATATCTCTGAGGATATTATGTTCCTACCACGCTTTGTGCAAGTAGGAAACCATGCAGAGCAAAATCCATGAGATGGCTTTACAGAGAAAGAGGCTGCAGCAGCACTGAAACCCTAACTAGGTGCTGACAAGTCCATTTGGGAAAGAAGGCAAGTAGGAGAGACACTTTATATATACCCCAGCTATAGCAAAAAAACATCGCTTGAAGTTCAAATCTTCTAGTACAATAGTCAATGTGCTTTGAGATGCAAATGTAAGGGGAAATGGGCTTGGCCTTGTGCTTGCTACTGCAAGACTAATCTGTAAAAATAACCAGAGAAAGGAGCCATGATCTCAGACCCTCTTTGTTGCCTCTTTCTTACAAAGTAATGCCTACACTAGGTGAACAACAGTGCCCAGCTGCAGAGCACTCTATCCATGAGACATGGCAGGAAGACACGAGAAGTGAATGCACCACAGTTTCTCATTTGACTTGCCTGTTCTCACTGGTGCCCTCACCCTGAGGAACTTAGTTTTCAGATGTAACGCCCAGCTTTCATCTCTGCCACAAGCAGAGAGCTGGAAAAGAGCTGGCTGCAAAGTGGCCCAGCCAAGGAATCCATGTCCCCAGCAATTTTTCAGAAAAGTTTTGCGACAACCAAGCCTCCATGCCAATGGAGATCATTCTTCAGATAAAAAGTGTTTTAAAGGAGCTGAATCAACACTGCATTTGTTTTTGACTTGTACTCTCACCAGTGTGTCATGCAGGACATGAACTCTGTAGCATCCATACTCTGCTCCTGGCCCTACCACAGTAAATACTGTGGCACGGGGCTAGCAGAAATGGAACATACTGCTGGTGCGTCTCTCCCATGGAGAATGGCTCTGGAATATGACTGTGAAATGGCGCAGCAGAGGTGGCCAACCCAGCATGCAGGACCGAGGGAATTTGCAGAGCTGAGTTGGAATGCACAGCGAGAACAGGGAAGCAGAGCAGGCAAGGTCCCGCAGGAAGACGCATTCTGTCGGTGTCGCTTCTGTACCAGTCAGGCTGTTCCCAGGTCTGCAGTAGCCCCCAGACTGCTGGAGAGGTGTGTAAAGACTACCCACCCTGCAAGGCAAGAGCAGATTGAGCATATTCCAACCGGGCAGGGTAGGTGCGTGTCTCGGTGTTCCTCTGTCAGTTGCTGCAAATGATATGACTAGTAACAGACTGAGTACGAAGTGTTGCAGCCTCAAGCAAATCCAGAGCTAAAAGGGCTGTACCCTTAGTCAGAGCTTGTGACAGTGACAGTGACCTGAAACTTCTTGTTACACAGGGAGGGCCTTCAGCCATGGGGCTAGCAAGTGTGGAATAAATAAACCAGGTTCTTCTTTCCTTCCCTGAGCTGCCTGCCACACTCAGCTCTCATTTAAGGAGAAGAGAACAGTGAACAGTCGTGACAGCTGACAAGCAATGCCCTTCACAGCTAACCCACTGGTGGAAACAGCTGCTGACTTGAATTTCAGACAAAGCTGGCTTAGTCTAGGGCTTGTCACTAAAAGGCTGCAGCCTCCCACCAGCTCTGGTTTTATCTTCTCCACTCAGGCTCTCCTCCTCTGCCTCTTTGCAAAGTTTCATTCATCACGAAGCACCTTGGAGCAGTGACCCCAGACAGCAACTTGCATGTCCGCCCTCACACGCACCTGTACAACAAGAGCGAGCTGTCAGCTGTTTCATGGAGCATGGGGTGCTCCGCAGCTTCTGCACGACTATCAAGTGCAGGGAATTTGCACCCAGGTAGTAGGTTTTGGTGCTGAAGGGAATGAGGTTGCTGTTGAGACTGGATCTAGGCATAGTTTTCCTTGTCTGTTTCCTCGGCAAGTGAGCTGTGCTACCTGCATCACTGGTGATGAGTAAGAAAATAACAATGCCTTTCCTGGTTATCTGCAGCACACTGAGTCATGGGCCAAGCATCCTCGAAGAGGCAGATGCTGAGGTTCTCTCTTTTAGGGCCCAGCTCTGCTCTAGAATTGACAAATCTACTGTAGTAGATGTAAACATCTGAAACAGCTGCTATAAAAA
>NW_010422604.1:6375-16659 GCF_000710305.1 Buceros rhinoceros silvestris
CTAGAGACATTCTGCTTTCTCTTCTTGAGATGGAGGTGGAGAAAATGCTGTAACGTACAACTCCATCAGTAAAGGAGGATCTAACACAGAAATTCTCCAACTCCTTTCTCAAGCCATCCATTTTGTCTCACACCAGCCACACCAGAATTTCCTGTTTAATATAAGTTACACCTTTCTCCTGGTAACCTTGGAGGTGACTATCTCCTTCTTACACTCCCATAGCATGTGATAGAGGGTAGAAGTTGCAAGGTCTGTTACTGCCTTTTTGGGAAAAAAAAAAAAAAGAAGAAAATAAAAAATACGTCCAAGAAGGGGCCAAACTGCTCTTTGGGCACACCTGTTTCTCTTGTTTGGATTCTAGAGAGACCTAGAAGGTTGGTTTAGGTAAGATGCATCATGTTTAGACAGCTGTATTAATGGTGGTGACTTCCACCCTGTCCCTTTGTGGTGACAACAGCAAGGAAGTATCTGCAAGTGGGTTGCAGTGGGGCTAAAGCACCATGTGGCTTGCCAGGAGAAGGCAGTTGCCTTAATATGGAGACAGGCTCAGCATAGGGGTGTGTTCATCCCTGTGGTGGACAGTCATCACTTCAGTGCTGGTTTTTCCTGTTTTCCATAGGACAGTAAGAGGTTTCAAAGCATGCTACAGCCAAGGGACACATCCAGAGAGCAGCATGCCTGAGTGTCTTCTCACCAACTCAGTCCCATTCTCCTTGATTTGGAAATATCTCAGGCCTAAAAGGAGACACAAATTAAGTGGATTGATGACCTGAGGGTTCATTGCTGGCTGTTTTCACATAAGGCAAATGTAATGGTATAAAGCACAGGGATGAGAGAATAAGTAGCTTTTTGAGATATGCAGCTCTATCTGGAGTGCCTGGGCTAGGGCAAAACCCATCCAGCACTTGCTACCATCATGCCTGGGATAGGCCATGAGCAAAGACCCAGGAGCCAGACAGGCAGAACTACTCAGCACTTCCTAGCATTTCATGGGAGAGCAAGGAGATGGCAGGAAGGGAAAAACAACACTGATTTCTGCCACCATGCTTTTCTGGGTACAAAATATGTGACTAATCATGGAGTTCGAGAATGTGGAAGACATCAGAGAGCAGCAGGCTTTGCCTCCCACCATTAAAGATTACTGAGGGAGAGCAGCACTGTGAAAAACATCAGCTTAGTAGTACATCAGGCTAAATGCCACTGTCAAGATGATAAAGATGGGCAAGCAAGAAAGAAGGGATTTGGGTTCATAGTAATTTTTCTTTAAAGGTCCCTCTTTTTTTGAGTGTTTCCAAGTCTTTGGATGCAGAATAGCGAGTGAACCATGTGGAAACTTCCAACACTCCCCAAAGCAAATGACAACAGCTGCGACCACAGTGTGATCCTGTCCTTTGGAAAGTGTATGGACAACTGTAGACGTCAAGAAAAATCATCTTGTGTGGAAATTGGAATATTTTCACCAGCACTTCTCTGTCTCCCCAGCAATGTTGTGGGCAGTAACTTACTGAAAGCTTTAAGTAAAGCTATAAAACACTTGGCTTCAGCAGGCAGAATCTGAATGTCTTCATGACCTTCATTTCAACAGTTGCCAACCATATGAGAGAGACTAATTCACAAAGGCATCTGTATCAGAGAAGCCCTGCCACATAGTTCCTGGCACGCTCTCAAACAACTTCAAGAAGATGTGTGGCTGGGAAACAAGGGCTTCAGTGGGATGTGAAGCCCATACCTGAGGCAGTAGAAGTAGATGAGTAGGTGTGCAACTGCATCTACTATTAAGGTCAGTATCTGGAGAGAGCGTAGCCTTGGAGCACCCTCTCCCCAGACCTGCCATGGTGTCATTGATGCTTGCATCCATACATAACCAAGGACATTTTGATAATGTTATGTCCTTGCCTTCCTGTTATGTCTGTAAAACATGGCCCTGCTTTAAAATCCTAGTATAAGCAGGCAAGCATTTAAAAGATACTATTGCAACCTTGTCATGTTAAATATTAATGTGTTAAATATATTATAAAATTAACTTAATTATTTTTAATTGCTTTTACATACTACTGGTAGGATCTCATTAACGTGGCTAAAAAATTCATCAGACCTAAAAGCTTTTCATATTTTACGGTGTGTATCAAGAACATAACATGCACATGTGAGAATGGATTTTTGCTGTTTTCCCAAGGAAACACTTGTGTGTCTGTCAGCAGCCACTGTCATGTCATTTTCCCCTTCGTTAAAACTTCTCCAGTGTTGTGTCCCAAGCTGGCTTCATAGGAAAAACACAAAACCACTTAATTCAAATACCATGAATATAGGCAGGTGGGTAGAAAACACAGTGCCAAAAGAATCAGCTCGACCTTTGTGAGGCAACAGTGTACCCATTGGAAAGGGCACTTCTGTATAAAACAAGCTTTCTTGATTTTGCTGTTCCTTCAACTGCTATTACCCCAGGTCATGGAAACACCAGCTGTCTGATCCTACCACTGCCTCTGATGATGGTTGATATTGGGTGCTTCAGAGGAAAAACAACTCAGAAATGCCCAATGTAAATCAAATATAGCAGAAATTTAAGATATACATAATTCACAGTCCACATCCTAGTCCTGTGAGCTCTTCAACTACTGATCCACCCTGACATTATATCCTCAACCAACTCATGTCTTTCCAGGACATGGGCTCTTCTGAGAGCTTTTCGCTGCAGAGGTAACTTTTCCATGCATTAAATTTTTTTTTTCATCGTCCAGACTGTTCCAGATCCATACCCTGCCTTTTTTGTTCTTTACCATCCTGTTGCTGTTGTCACCAGCAACAGCGTGACAAATATTATCAGCATTAATTTCACATTTACTTTAAAAGCTTTGGTGAGAATGTGAAAGTGTTTTGAGCATCAGACTGGTATCCCCTAAGTTCCTATTTGATGACTATCCAACACCATGTGCTTGTAAGGTGTGCCAGTTCGTCAGTTTACAGTGCACTTCTTGGGTCACATGTGGTTCCTTCCTTCTGCTTCACTCAGAAACCCATATGAGGAAGAAATAGCATTTCTAAAGACCTATTTTCCATAAAGCTATAGTGACTAACATTAATCTTATTTGTGTCCTCTAATTATTAGCTTGATGCTGTATCCTCTTTCTTCTGTATTGCTTGATGCTCACAGCAGCCTTAGAGTTGTTTTAGATTCCCTGAGCCAAGTGAGATCCCTTTCCTGCCAGTTTCTCTCATCCTGAGACAACTCCTTGACATGGAGAGTTTCAACAAGTCCTAGCAGTGACAGGAAAGTCTTGGGACATTTTCATAAACAGTCCCCTCCTCTCTTGGAAGAAAGGATAGATTACTGGAAGAGGACATCTCTATGTTCCAAAGAAACTGTCCCATTTTCTGCTCCGTCACCTTTTGGGCTCTGTCCAGCCCATTTCGCCATTGTGATGATTGCGCTTCTATTCATTGTGCTTGCTCACTTTGTGGTACAGGAATATAATGTTGCTGGGGTTTATTGTACTTCCTGAGTAGTTCAAAAGCTCTTTCTGAGAGCCTCTTTCCGATAAGATCCACTTGGGAGCTCGCTATCTTGCAATACATATAGACAATTTCTCTTTTTCCTTCCCACCTTGGAATCTTTGCAGAAAAGAAAGTGTGTATTCTCCCTTTGACTTTTCTTAGTAATTGCTGAGCCCTCTCCATTGGAGAATCCACAATTCCTCACCCACTATTTCTCTGCTTGAATGACTGGCAACGCTGCCCAGAGATGGGCACATGCAAAACTGCCCACTTGGAAAGGACCAAAGAAAATCATGTTTCTCACAAATACTGGTGATAAATTCTGTCCACTTGCCAGGAAAACACACAGTTCCCACGGACGGCAGCTGAATGCACGTCAGAGAAAATGTTCGTTGATTTGTATCTCTCCAGGTGTCAACATCATTTCCACCACGCACCTGAATTTTCAGTTCGACGTATTTTACAAATTGAATCTACTTTGGGGAGTTGCTAAAAAACCTTTTCCTTCTTAATCTGAGAGGTGCTAGATTTAGCTAGAGAATCTGGGGAGCTCTGAAAAGGCTTTTAGAAATATCAGATAAGATAAGACCAGTTCTCAGTCTTTTAGGCATAGTGTTTCCATTGGCATCAACAGGCTATGTCTATTGACATCAGTTGACATTAGGTCCAGCACTAGAAATGTTCTTAGATTTACTTTAATGAGAGTTTGAGATGTACTTATTGTTCATAGCAGAGCTCTGTGCCAAAGCTGGCTTGCAAAAAAAAAAAAAAAAAAAAAAAAAAAAAAAAAAAAAGTGTTTGTTCAACATTCTGCACATTCTACTGCAGAATGTGGTTATTTAATACCTCTGGGGACAACTTTCTTCAAATAATAGGTGACATACTGGAGCTTGAGAGCCTTAAGTGTAGTTCTTTCCTCTTCCAGGCTCAGATCTTTGGCAGATCAAAGTGCGATGCTCAGGTGTGACAGGGTTGTCATGCACACCCCAGACCCCTGGAGAGGGCATGCAGTGCAATGGCATTATGGATGTACAGTTACTTTGTGTGAAAGCATAGAAAGCAGTTCATGTGTGAGCATGGTGATAAAACTTAAATTAAAAGTCTTCAGGACATTTTGTCCAGCTCCAAAAACTCCGAAAAGGACTTTCAGTTGCCCTGTCTCAAAACTTGAGAGCAAGAATGTTGTTTTGTCCAGCAAAAACAGTAACCCAGTACTCCAGTAATGGCTGAGTGATTGTAAAAAGGGATTCAGGTTTCAGGTCCTAAGGAGAAACATCTTCAGGTTATGGGATTTTTTTATTATTATTATTTTAAACATCAGAGAGCAAATAGCCTATGATTCTCTCATAGTGGGGAGTTATCTGACTTGTAAAATTTTGTATTTGTTTGATCCATTCTGCTATCAAAAGGCCCCTGGGAAATTTTATCATGCTTTTGCATATAGTAGAATAAAATTTTTAATTCTAGAATATCACCAGCTAACTGGGATGGGCTTCATGCACACAAAGATGTGAGGTCTGGACACAAAATCTGGTGTCCAAATGCAGTACTTGAATGTACATGTTTCAAGGCTGTCTGTGGAGAGGTAGCCAAGCAAAGTCCTGTTTTTTCTAAGAGTTATTTGATCAAAATTGAAAGGAGATGGACTGGGTGATATGGTTTGGACAGCCAGTCACATTGAACCAGAAATGTCACATGTTCAACCTGAGCTATCCAGTACTCTCATCTTTCACAATTAGTCTGCAAAATAGAACAAATAAACTAAAACCTCACAAAGAATCAGTGAACTAGCTTAAAATAATGCTTGAGAGGACAGAAAACTTTAGGTAGGTGTTCCATGAAAACAAAACCACACCCAAACCTGCTACAGTGTCTCTCCTAATGGGTGACCTAGTGTGGCACATCCCTACTGCAAAACCTGTGGTAGTTAGTGCTCTCTCATCATCCATGAAATTCCATGTGTGTTTACAACACCCAGGGATACAGTGCCAGCCTGAGGGTCTTGGCTGGTGACAGGCTTGTCAATGGGTCATGACAGAAAGGGTCAATGGGCTCCTGTTCGTCATCCTATGTTTACTTCGGCACCCAGTGAAGGTTTTTCAGGTCTTTCCGCTTGAGCCCAGTGGGCATAGACATATACTCTAAGCATGGAGCTTTTTGGACCTCCCTGGCTCTTTAATCAGACAGTGTCTTTAATCATTGACTTCTCTTGTCCTTCAGATGTCCATGCAGAGTCTCTCTTCTCCGCAGGAAGAGGGGAGCACTTCAGAATAAGAATGTTGTGGGATTTCTTCAAGAAAATAGGCATATTTTGGGCAATCCAGAATCTTATTTTGAGTTAGCCAAACTATAATTCTAAAGTTCGCTTAAAGTTTGCTTTTAAAAGTCTGCTTTAGTAGCTAACAGAACCTTGGCTCTCAGGTAGCAAAAATGCAGTTTTACAAAGTTCTTTGCTTGAAATTACTTATCGGAGCTCTGCAGCTCAGCTATCAAAACTTTAATTAGCAAGGATCCTTGTTTAAAAAACTGCTGAGAAGTGAGAACTCTGAGCCAAGGTCAAATGACTTATTAAATTTGAGCAGGTGTGTTGAACAAGTTTTCTAAGTGAGGTAATCAAAGGGGGGCTTTTCGTTAACCTAATACATATTTAATGAAAAGTAACAAATCGTGCTGCCTAAAAATGGTGTAACTGATTACTAATGAATTAACTTTTTTAACCAGTGATGAATCATAATGTTTAGATATGATGTAATGGTGTTTACTAATGAATTAGCTATGGAATAAAAATAAGAGCTATCTGGGAATAAATGGACACCAGTCGTTATCACATTGATACGTGTGGCTGTATTGTGTCTAAGCCCTCTGCGTCGTTTTGTTTTTAACAGAATGTGATTATTTAATTAGTTAATGTGAAGCAATCTGAAGGTGGGAAAAGGCAACAAGATGTTAAAGATCATTGTTGGCATTATTATCAAAACCATAAAATAGCCTTCCATAAATGCCTGTTTTATTTCTCATGTAAGGATTTTGTCAATATTGAGATAATTTTTCACCTCACATATTTCTATCAAACAACTTGGCACCAGGCTCTAATTTGAAACATATTCTATTTAGCAGACAATGTGAAATAATGCCTAAATTATTTCCCACAAATATTTAAAACACACAAAAGCATGACACTAAAAATACATTTGAATTAACTTTCTGGACTTCCTATATATTTCTCAAATAAGATTTTATAAATGCCTTTGTATTAGTCTTTCTTTGCCCTTTCTATAAAATACCTTTACAGTGAAAACTATTGGTGCTAGAATTATTCCTTTCCTGACTTTCAGATAATAACCTTATTTGCCTTTTGAGTATTAGCCATTATTTTTTTCCTTCCTATCATAATGATATGAATTATTTCCCTTTCATTTATTATAGTTTTTTTCCATAGCAATGTCTCCTTGAGAGAAAGAGACACTATTTTAGAAGGATGGGATATCTCTTGATATTTCCAGTCTGTGATGTGTGAAATACTCACAATTATTAAAGAAAAGATTGGCAAGTTAGTAAAGACTTTGAAAACATAGACAAGAATCTTCATATAGGTCTTTTTTTATGTCCAGACAGCATTTACTCAAGTATTCTGAAATTGTCTTATTTCTAACATATTCCCACAGGTTACTTTAATTTTTCAGTTTGCCCTGTGCGTTGCTGTGATGAGTAAGCTTGCACAATGCATCAGTGAAGCTCCGGCATGTCTCATAATGTAGCCAGCTGAGGTTTCAACTGGGAGAGAATACAGATGCTACATGTTAGCATCTTTACAGTTCTTTGAGGCAATTTGCTTTCTTGGATGAATGACACAACCAGCTGGGCATGGATGGCACATTTCGTAATCCTGGCTGTCTTTCGAAAGTCATCGTGACGTGGTCTTTTCAAGAATCAGAGTTAGACCCCTGGCCTGCATAAATCCCCACAAACAGAACTGGGGTGGCTGATGCTAGATCTGACCCAGGAATTCAAGAAGAGCATGGATATTGGCAAGTCATAGTCTTGGCTGTGTTTGTGGCACATGAATTCAAAAGGTCTGATGAAATCAGGTGGACCAGAGATGCTCTTCAGTTCAAATGGATAAGTGGGAGTCATTTCCTCCTTTGTCCCAGTGCAACGGAAAGACAACTCTTTCCTATAAGGAGCTATTCACTGCTTACAACACAAAAGTAGTGGCAGTGAATAGAGGCAGAGTGGATAGTGAAGCGTCAGTGAATCCACAATATTGACAGTGAATCAACATGTAGATTAACATGTCACAGGCAGAGTCACTCAGGGCAGGAGAAGAGTGTCCAGTAAAGCACCAAGGGTCTGTCAGTAATTGACTCCCACCTTCTCCGTGGAGACAATAAGAACTTGTACAGCATACAAACAGCATCTTGACAGCAGAAGTTCCAGCTCTCGGGGAACATGGTCTGCCATTCAGATCTCTGTGGTGCCTCATAGTTATTCCTGGACCTCCCAGCAGATCTCATTTCCCTGCAGGACCTGCTGAGACCAGCCCCGAGCTTGCGTTTTTCTGTTCTCACTGCCTGTGGCAAAATCACTCCTGCTCAGTGAGTCTGGTCAATTGAAGAGCATGGCTGGGCTCGTGTGGTAGCAAATACAGGACTAACACAGCTCAGCTCTCAGGGAGAGGTGATGAGCTGCAGGGACCATAGCTTTTGGAACCTTTGGCTCATGTCAGTTGATGTAAATGGTCTGTGTTCGGGTAGCTCCATGGGTACCACCAACAATGCATTGATGAATCTACTCATTCATCCACTGTAATTGTTTTTTAATTTCTGAGCCTTGCTTTGGAGCCATTGTGCTGGAAAGCAATAGAAAGTTTAATGTTCTAGTTTTTTAGTTTTCTAGCCTTATGGTCACAGTTGAAAATTGACAAGATGAGCTCTAAAGACTTAAAAGGCATTTGGCAGGCAAAATTTAACCCACGTGCTGGGGTTTTTTAAAAAAAATCTTACAAGCCATTTTATGTCAGAACTCTGGGCTCACATTATAGTTCTGGGAGCATATTAAATCGTTCTTCTGACCAGTGTGCATCTCTGTATTTAGTGTGATGTGGTCAGAGTTACGAAACAGAAACCAAGTAGAAATTATGATCCAGACCTTTGTAAAGAGATATGTGCGTGTGTTACCAGGATAAAATAATAACTTTTCAAATAGTAGACATTACTTATGTTTGGAAAATAAGTAGAAAGCATTTCCTGGGCCATTATCTGCCAAGATTCTGGGTTCACATAAACCAATTTTCTGTAGCTACATCAGCTAGTAGTTTTGGCATGTCTTCTCTGCCTCGGCCTTATGTTCTTCAATCACATCTTTAAGGTTCCCATGAAATGATAAAGAAGATATGTGACTTTGCCTCATCTCAGATTTTGGACCTTTTCATGCTCAGTTCATTAGCAGATAAGGAAGCCATTTGCAGCACCCTGGTCAACCCCTTTGTCAGTGATGGGTTGGTCGTCTCCAGTGTGTCCTTTTTGAGCAGACAAGTTGAAAGGGTAGAAAAGAATAATTCAGATCCCTAAATACAGGTACCTAGTGCCATTAGAGATGTCTTGGGATAACCAGCACATCCCCATGTGCTTGGTGGATAGGACATGAGATTAATCAACTTCTTTTCTTCTGGAGCAGCAGCTGAATATATACCACAGAACAGCTCTAGAAATACAGGCTTGAGAAACTGAGTCCTGCCCAAAGGACCCAAATTTGGTCTCATGGTGTGAGATACCATGCTCATCCCCACGAATCCAGGAAACCCCTTGAATTCAAAGAACTTTCTCCATAGCAGTAAGCAAAGCCTAGGGCTTTCCTGAGACCCAAAAACTTAGTTTGGTTTGAACAGCCATCACCAACTCAATCCTAACACGGAGCCTTTCACTTAGCTTGTCTTAGAGAGAATCCAGTCCCATAGGCAGGTAGAGGAGTCATTTTGAGGAACAGACTTGCCCTGGCCAAGGTTAAGATGAAGTTTGCATTGTCAGTCTCAGGGGTGAGGGAAGAAGGGTGCTTAATGAGAGTCCTCCCCATGGTAAGATTCCTGTCAATACACTGCTGAGGGCCCCAGCCTCAACTACTCCTATCTCTCTGATATAGAGAGCCAAACTCCAGCCAGACTTACCACTGCAGTTTCTAGGTGGTATGGGACTTGAACTGCTGCGGCACAGTGCAAAATTAAGATGGCTACACAGAGTCCTTTCATGGCTGCAAAATTAGAGAGGTAGTCTCCTAAAAGTCACACGAGAAGAAAGAAGAGACACAATCAAGGAAGAGCACATGCATGCAAAAATACACAAAGGGACAGGCTACATTTGACAAGGAACACTAATGAGAACCTGAACAGTTTTTAAAATCTGTTAGAATTGGAAGAAGGAAAAAAGAGCATATAGGTTCATCAGTTAATGAAAAATAAGAGTTAAGAATAGCTAGTGTGGCAAGGTAAACTCTGTTTCCTTCATCTCAGAGAAAGAAAACTGTGACCTTCACTGTATTACATTACAAAGAAGTAACACTGCAGACCAAAACAGGAAAATAACTGGTTAATGAGTGTTTAGAGAAGTAATGACATCTTGAGGAACAACTGTAGTTCTTCCTCTTACACTTAGCAGTCAGCTGAGGAGATCCCTAGACCTTTAGGGTTTATCTCTGGAAATTCCCTCTACCTGGAGAATTGAAGAGGACAAACAGAGTAGTTCATCTTTCAGCAGAGAAAGAAGAAACCAGGAAACTGGAGTAATCTAATACCCAGAA
>NW_010422605.1:0-29835 GCF_000710305.1 Buceros rhinoceros silvestris
GTCTGCGGGCCGTGCCCAGACTGCCAGCTTCAAGGTCCGCAGCCGACTTTCCTGCGAATACAACGTTCCATGTTGTTTCTCTTTACATAACTAAAAGAAAAATTTGCTGTGCTCATATGGGCTTTAGTGGTGGTCTTCGGTTCCTCCGACGTATTTCAATATTGCTTCGCCTTGCCCTCTCTTTCTTTTTTCCTTTCTTTCTTTTTTGTAAATACGCCCATCACTTTCCAGAAAGCTCTTTATGCTTCCTGTTAATAAAAATGCGGTTTGTTCAGGGCTTTCATAGTAGGAGTTCTATAGTTTTTAAGAATTCTGCAGGTCAAATTTTACTCGGATCATGTTTTTTCCAGCTCTAAGTCATACTTGGACTCAAGCAGTTCTCTTTTGCACAGTGGCTGTGTATTTATGCTGACGTATTTATCTTTAATAGTGTGTTTCTATTTCTGTACTCTCTCTGATGCACCTGTCTTCCTGATAGAAGCCTTATGAATGGGTGTAAGAACTGTTTTGAGATTTAACTGTTACCGATCTGTATCTGCTATAAAGTATACGTTTGTTCCTGAAACTGCTTTTAGATATTTTGGCAGAACTGCTTTTGTTATCCCCCTCATTGCTACAATCTTACACTGAGCTTTTAGAACATCATATAGATAGGTGGGAAGATTTTGTTTATGAAATGAACAACTAGAAACTACAAGATCACACTGCAGACCAATTTGGAAGGAAAAGCAATCACCTGGGGGAAAAAGAATCACTTTTTTTGTCAAATATATTTTTAAATCTACTACCTTAACAAAGAGCAGTGGATATACATTATCTTAATCTACTCTTTATTTATTGTGAAAGAAATCACCACGTAATGGAAATCAACAGTGAAGTATTGCTTCCAAGAAAGCAAATTTTCCTGTGATGGATTTGTTGGTTAAGATTTTGTCTGGATATTTTTCATTTTCCAGAGTGCTACATTTTGCTATCTACTTGATTGCTTTGGAGTTTTCTCCGCGGCCCTTTAAAGAACACCCAACTACTTCTTTCCGTAGATAACTTGGCACCTACAGCAAGGCGGAGAAGGGCAGAGGAACCAGTTAATGATTGTTCGTACCTCCTCTGACCTCGCCCTTTGTAACCAGTAGCAAAAGTGAACGAATTCTGCTGAGGGCTGTTTGGTCATGGGTTTTTTTTGACTGCTCCCACTGATACGAGGCAGCCTTGTGTTCGTTATCAGAACAGAGATGACACGTGTGTTCGTTATCAGAACAGAGATGACACGTGTGTTCGTATCTTGGTGTTTGAAATATGAAGATGGATTTCATTTCAGGCCTCCATGTACCTGTGATAGTGCTTCTGTGTCTGTTGCTATCCTCCTGGGGAGGGCAAGGAGCTGAAGAGTTTGAGAAAGTCCAGTGTATAATCAGATGCAGTTTCCTAGGAGTGAGAAGAGAAGGCTGCATCATTGGGTCTTATTCTGTCTGCTATTCTTCCGTTCTCCTTTTTGCAGTCCTCTAGTTTTTAATTCCAGGATTTTGTTTTGCCCTCTTTGGATCTTCTGGAGTCTCCCCACACTTAGGTCCCTTGCTCGTTTCAGTAAAACATCTGCATTTCGGACTTTCCCTGACCGCAGACTCCTTCAACTTTAGAATATATTTTAATTTGGATTTCCTGGCCAAAGGGTAGAATTTTAAAATATTTATTTTTTTAATCATAGTTTTGGCGTTACGTCTTCCTGAACTGTGCTGAAGGTTATGTGAAAAGGAAAGTTTTTAAGCTTTGTTTTTTCTACCAACAGGAATGTAAATACTGGAATTTTTTCTAAAGAATGGTGGAAAATAGAGATGAAACCAGTATCTGCTTTGATTAATCTATTACTGAACTTGCTCTGTTTGGATACTAATTTCTTAGGGAAAAACTGTTGTAAGTATCCTTCACTTTTTTTGTTTGTTTGGTTTGTTTTTTTGTTTTTTGTTTCAGGAGTTAACAACATACAGTCCTTTGCTGCTTTCTATTTTTCGTAGCATGCGGTCTGTCTTGCGGAGTTCTAATCCAAAATATTCTGAACATGATGATTGAAAGTCAGGCTCCAGAAATAGCAAGATTTTTGAACGTGAGAAAAAGTAGCTCTGTGTGAAGGTTGAAAGTATGGTAAGGCTGAAGAAGACTTGAATATCACTTCTACATACGAAATGTAAAATGAAGCTGCACTTATGTGCAGTTGATTGTCCTTCCCCTTGTGTGCTTTGCAGTTTCTTATTAAATGGAAAGGCGAGCAGAGTGTTTTCAACAGGTGCAACTTTCATACTTCACTTTTGGTACAATGTTATTGTTAGAATTAATCCCCACATCATCTCAATTTTCTAGCAAACTTAAAATGTAGAGGATATTCCAGAGAGATTTCCAAGTTTACATGATAGCGAGTTGCATGTGTACATATGTAAGTATGTGTGTGTCTGTGTATGTGTGTTCATATATGTAAAAATATATATAAAACTAACAATTCTTTAGTGGCAGAACATTCATACTAGTGATGCTAGGATGCTGCTAGTGATGCTGCTTCTGCATCAGGCTGCAGTTAAATGAACGTGAGCAATGAACTGAGTGGCACTGGCGTGGTCGGTGAACGCCCTCGCCAGTGGGTGAGGCAGAAGGTGACAGGTCTTTGTGTAGTTTTACAACTTCTTTAGAATCCAGAAGATTCAGCAGTTTTGCTGTGGAGTTAATCATGTTGCTGTAGCTGAAGTTCATATCATTAACTCTCCTCTTTTTCCATTTTTTTATTCAGTTGTAAGTTTAAATGATTTGTAGAAGGATGTAACACTAAAAGCTGGAGCACGTTTCCTACTTGGGAATGATTTGCATCCCAGGGCACTGCAGGTTTTGCTAGGCATTTTTAAATATTGGCTCTTCTACTCAATATACCCCCATTGACTGGGTAATTATTTGTTTCTTAACCAAAAGAGCAGTAACTCAACTTCTAGGAGCTGTATTTCTATAGTGATACACTTTACAATCACAGACTTACACTAAATAAAGAAATTAAAGTGTATCTGCTTTGTAGTTGCAAAAGTGGCTTGCTGTCTCTGCTTTTAGGAGGGTGGGAACTGCATGGCTTGCCTAGCCCTCAAAATGTATTGTTAGGCTTTCATGACGGAATTATGCTTCAAATTGTATTAAATACAACATCCAAGCTGTTTTGTATTAGAGACAAAAGGTCTGGAAATTCAGTTTCAGTTTCTTGAGGAAGAATCTGAAGCTAACTCAACTTCCAGTTAATAATACAGCAGTTAATGAATTAAATGTTCGAAAGTTAAAACAGAAAAATTATATGCATAAAACGTAGTTTTTATATCACTTGAATTGTATGTCTAGATCTAAGTGTATAATATAAAAATGAAGGATTTTTTGAGAAATTGCTCCAGCCCATATGGCAGTGTTGTAATAGTGAATTTGAAAGTTATTTTCACAGTGAGTTGTATAAGAAGCCTTTCATAAGAGGGGGAACAGTAGAACAATTAAGCAAATAAAGAGATTGGTATGGGATATGGCAACTGGATGGAAAAACTGATTGGCTGGTTTTCCAAATGGTTGGGGAGGGGAGGCGAAGCGAAGCCAGAAACGTAAAAATTATTCTTTCCCTGTGATTTGCCTGAAAGAATACTTAGAGAATCTCAAGAAGCTTAAATGGTACGCTTCAAGCGACCTTAATTAAAAATTGATCGCTAAATCATACACAGAGTTCTGTATGATTTACAGGAGTACAGTGCTTTCCTGAAAAATATATCATTATATTCGTGCTTATGCAATGAATAAAACATTTGTCTTACTGGAACTGCCAGAGAAACGCGAGACCATTGGGACTGCTCCTTCCTTTTTTATAGTTTTGTTGGGGAGCGGGGGGATGCAGGGCATTATTTGAAGTCTTGTGCTCTTGGTGTTGGCTCTCATGATCTCTTCTTTGACCTTCAGTCTCTTTTTCCATCTTTCTTCGGTATACTTAAGGTTTGAGGGTTAGTAGGATTTTTTCTATGTTGGTTTTGGTGGGTTTTTTGGGGTTGGTATCGTGTCTACCGCCACCTTGTTTTTAGGTACTGTCATCTGTAGGCAATTCATTTCAGCGGCAGCAGCTCTCAGAATTAAACCTTTGTTTTAGATAGGTTTTCCTGTGTCCAAATTAAAAATGCCAGCGTCTCTTCCACATTTTGCTTTGCACTAAATGCTTAATAAGCTGTGGTAGAGCTAAAATTATTTCCTCCAGTGCTTTAGTCCTTCCTCTTCCTTAGTCACTTTGGATAACACCGATTTATACATTCATTAACAGCTGTGATTGATTATGTGTTATCTTTGACTTTTGACATCTCTGTAGGACCATGTACTTGGGCTATAGCTTGCAGGTTTTTTCTGTAGTGGCTGGTGTTTACTCCTTCTCAAAGTTCCTCTGAAGACATTGATCTTGCAAGTTCACTAAAAAATAATTACATTTTTTTCCTCTGCCCTTGGCAGTTGCAAATCTGTCCTGCTCTTACCTACTGAGAGCACTGCCAGGAGCGCGTTCTTCTTCATTATTGCTTTCTTCCGTACCCATATGACTTCTTCATGAAGAAAAGTACAATCTGAAAGCCATTCTCAGGATGGTATGTTTCTATTGGCCCAGTTATCTTTATTTCTAAGATGGAGCGAGTGTATAAGCCTTTGTGACTGGAGTCAAGAATTAGGAAGATCTAATAGCCTACTATAACCTTGAGCAGCTGACTGACCTCCTACGATGATAAACCCTGATGGGAAGCTAAGTAGGACCTATTTGAAAACCAGACCAGTGAAGCTGAGCTGATGGATTTATGTAAGCTTTGGCACCAAGTCAAAAGGCCTTGATACATACCCTCTTTATAAAATAAAGTACAAAAAAAAAAAACCTCTAAGCAGAATTTTTTTTAATGGCTATTTATAATTAGATGTAAATATGCTGGGATTTGTAAGCACTCTTCAAATAATTTGGGTGTTTCTTGTGGTTTTAATCTTGGTACCTACACTTTCAGTTAGCAGCATGCACCTGCCTTGATCTAATTGGAGCTGAGCAGGCATGCAGCAAAATTCAGTGAAGTGTCATAGGCATAATCTGTGTGTCAGCTGGTACAGGGTGTTCGTTTGATATTTACTTGCTGCGCTGCTCTCATATTTCAAAATTCAGTCGACAATAAACACTGACACTACTCTCACAGGCAGCATGTCAAGCAGTAGAAGCTTCATGTTTATGTTCCTTTGGTCAGAAATGTGATTCTGCGCAAATAGGTTTCTGACTTGGAGGTTCCTGCCTTCCTTGTCATGCAGAAGAATTAAAAATAACTCCTTAATGCCAATCTGTTCTAGGATTAAGGATGGAAATAATCACATCTAATAAAATATACTTGAAAGAGAAAAGCAGGTTCCGTACTCTTCCTTTGAAGTATTTCAGATCATAATGGGATGATGATGTATTTTTACATAAAATCATACCTGTTAATATTTCTTAAAGCTGAATTGAATGTGTTTGGCTTGTAAAACCACAGTGTTCAATTCTGCATTTTGAATAAGTTCATATTTTTGCTGTGAATTTTTGTCTTTTTTTTTCTGACAGGTAATCAATAGGCTATATAGGTTGAAAGTGGGAGGTGTCTTGTGATAAATACCTTCAGATGTTTAAAAGCAGGATTAAATTTAGCTCAGCTTCTGGAAGTCTTTCAGGCTAAAACAGGCTTTGTTTGCTCACTGCGTATGTAAGAAAATACTTAATGCTTCAATCATAGTCGGAAAAAAAAATCTCCTGGATTTTTTAAGTGAAGATGAACTTAAACATTTCTGGACCTTCTACGTTTAATTCATATGTGATTAATTAAATGTATGCAGAGGGGCTTAATTAACTTCTATATAGATAAAGTATTCTCTCTGAACTCAGGCTTGCTCCTGGTATGTATTGTAAAGTTTTATGTACACATCTTAGTTGGCTGCTTTTTATGAATTTATGTTTCTTTGCCATAAACCATTCAAAAGTTTATCTTCAGTTATTTTTCTTCCACAGTTAACGTTTGTCTGAGTGCTGTTAACGTGCAGGGTGCTATTCTAAGGCATTACTCCAACTACCTGGAGCAAGACAATTGTTAAAATACCTCTGTAGAAATACCATTCCTGAGCTAGTTTAAATTTCCCATTTTGAGCAATTGCTTTTAACAGTTGTTTGAAATTGCAATAATTAAACTCGATGTTGCATTTAAAGTAGTATTAATGTTGTATTTAAAACAGAGAAGAGTTTGCCTCAATGCCCAATAAGTATGTTAATGTCTTTTTCTCTTTGATAAAATTGTACCAAAATGTTACTCAACTATGTTTAGAGAGGCTGTGCTAAGGAATGGGCTTCACAGTGTGGCTAGCAGATCCCTGGGAGGGATTTGTCCTGCTTCTGTCCTTGCAGTATTTAGGTGTGGTTTTAAGAGACTTCTAGAATGACGGCTGAATCTTTCTGCTCCAGAAAATGGAGATTAAATCATGTGGTTGATGCACTTTGAAGCAGTTACTTCGTATTAAAGAACTGATCTGTGGTGGTTGAACTTTCTGTCAGTACTTTCTGCGCCTCTGGTAATGTGCTTTTCACGCTGGTTTGATTGTGAGGGTGGAGATAGATCACTAACCTCCAGACAATTCAGATGGGGCAGATATTTTTATTATCGCCGTATTGAGGACATAATTTTTTTTTTTAATTCACTGTGTTAACAGAAGGAGTATTGAAGTATTCCTAGCACTGTAGAAAAAACTGTTTGAAAGAATAAAGCCACTGATCTTGGTGTTCTGAGTGATGAATGCATTATGTATAGAGTTTTTTTAGGTTTATCCTAATGCTTATTTCCAATTATAGTTCCCCTGAATTGTTAGGAATTCTAGTACAGTACAATAGAGATACTTTTTTCTGCTTCAGATGCTGCTGCTAGGTCTGGCTGAAAGGCATCACCCTGTGATGTCCATTGCAGTTGAGAGGAGTCCAGAAACTGTTCTGTTAGGTTATTTTTGCCTAGAATTCACAGTTAATTAAAAGTAATCAATAAAACTGAAAAAGAACATCTCAGTTAATTGACTGTCATCTCTATCCTGATTTCTAATGTTTCAGTTTAGTCTTTGATCCTCTTCCTTACCTCTCTGTATCTTTGCTGAAGTCTTTCCCTCTCCGTTTCTTGGTGTCCTTAAAACACACGCACATCTTCCCAGGCAGCACCAAAGGGATAAATAGAGTATGTGGAGTAAAACTAGTACAAACTGATCTAAGTAATAGCTTAAAACTCATGCTGTTATTGCTCTTAGGAAGGTCTGTCATATGTGAGATGTACCACCTACATGATATTTTCAGTTCTGCAGCTCATATTTTTAAAGGTGGGAAGTTATTTTGGGAGAAGAGGAGAAAATGCACAATTTAACATTGTAGGTTTGTAGGCACTCTGAAAATGAAACCTGCTTTAAAAGAAGAGGGGGTTTTGGAATGGAGTTATCTGAAAAGTAGGTGTTTGCCAATTGCATGAAATAAAAATTTTCAGACTTCTCAGCTTGTTTACTTAAAAAAAAAAATGTTATGAGGTTTCTTACATTTTCTGATGCTGGAGGGGGAGAGTTTTAGTGAAAGAGTCTGGAAAAGTACTGCAAGACCCAGATTTGCTCGTGCAGCAAAAGAGTGATTTGAAGATCAGCCTTGTCAGAGGGTACTGGAGGACCTGGGCCTTCTTAAGATACAGTATTTGTTCAAATATCTTCTTCAGCTTATGAAAAATAATGACTTACTGTAAGCAGTGCGTTCACGTTCAAATGAAGTTATGTGTACATATATACCAGGTGCCCTCTATATATACATATATTAATCCGTTTTTTATTCTTTGTGCATACAGTACTGCTGTATCAGTCTTTTCTTTTTAAGAATAGCAGATTTAAGCTGAGTTCTGATAACTGAGCAGTTCAGTGGTGCTTAAAACATGTGGGTAGTTTATAAGAAGTGGGGGCATAATTAATTCTGTCTCTTAACTGTTTAACTTCATAGGATAGTCATCATTGTAAGATGTGGTCATCCAGTATGGCTTGAAGAACAAAAAATATCACAAACCAAGGGTGATCTTTGTGCCTCCAGTAAATTCTTGAGATCTGTCAGGCTTGAAGCTTGGTCTATCTTTTGCCCTAGTTTCACTAAGTGCAGAGAGGGCAAATTACAGAGGATGGTTGAATAGATCGTCTCTGATTTGCCGCAGTTATTTTATATGGAACAGATCAAAAAGTGGATGTAGCAGCTCTACTCTGATTTTAAAGTAAACATAAATTACAAAAACTTAGTATGTAAAAATGTAAGTAGGATGAGTTGTTTTGTCACCCTTTCTGAACTCATTTCTGTGTCAGTAAAATAGAAATGCAGACTTAATGCCATTCATACGTGGAAAGCATGTGCATTTGGTTTGTTTTTTCAACATACACTTTGAAAAGGAGTCTCTGAAGGATGTGAAGTAGGCTGTGTTCGCTTTCTTGGGGAAAGTCTTCTAGGCATTGAGATAAGAAAATTAATATGCAGTTAACAGTATCGGAGTGATACAGGTTATTTTATGAATGCAGTGTAGTAGTAATAATGATAGACCCATAAGATCACTTGAGGTCTTTACAGAAATAGTCCTACAAGTTTTAAATTAAGATTTTAAAGGGAAATAAACGTGATCTTTTAAACTTTTGTTATACAAAATGATTATTTTCAATATACATACATATATTGAAAAATACATGTATTGTGACAACTTTCATATTACTACATGTAATTACTGATTTTATTTTTTTTTTTGCCCTTCAAACTCAAAGCATGCATATAGGTCAGATTTGTAGGTCAGTCAGGGTAATTTATTCAGAAGCTATTTTTGAATTTACTAAGCTAAACCAGAAAACCACAGGGTAATTTCTAGTGTCATTACATTAGTCACAATCTGACTTACAGCAGGAGTTAGAGCTGGTGCTCAGAAGTAGTCTTGTATCCATGATTACCTGCAGCAACCATGCTGGGTCTCTAACGTCATATTTTCTCAGCCTGCTTCTAGGTTAATTATCTTTGTCATCTTGGCAAAGGGTGCCACCATCCTGCAGTGCGTAGTCGTTTTAATTTTCCCTTCCTTCTTCTGAACTTTAAAAAAAGGTTTTGTCTTTCCCGTAGAAGCTGAACTTGATATTATATAAGAAATTACTGTAATTGTAACATCTGCATTGACCTTACAGAAGGTATAATCAATACTAATGCAGGTGTTGAGGGAGGTAAGTTTTTGCCTCATGATCTACCTTGTGAAGGTGGGGACTGGAAACAGCTACAGTTCAGGATTCATGCAGGAAACAGAGGAGGACACTTGTTCGAATAAATACGTATTCTGTTCTTCCTTGTATGCATTTCTTTTTGCTAATTGCTGAAATATTGCTTTGTGGTAAGAAGTCCATTTGGGCAGCCTCATAACAATTTAATTTACCACTTAATAAAGGAGTAAGTTTGAGACGCCTATCAGCAGCAGCCTGTGTTTTACACAAGACTTTCTAAGTCAGTAGCGTTGCTGCACTTGTCAGGACAAGAGATGAATTTTTACTGTCCTTCGCCTTCATCCACCTTGGGGTGAAGGTGATGACTGTCAGTCTGTGGTTCTTGCACAGCACCTGTGGGAACCAAGCTGCTTGCCTTCATCTGCCTGAAAGAAGGGGCTTGTCTGAGAGCTCTTAGCACCCTTCTGGCGCAGAAGGGCACAGGGCAGCACTAGCAATCGGTACGCTCCCTGGAAAAGTGTAGGCAGCAACAGGGTTTGTGGGTCCAGTGGTAAGGAGAATGACATTCCTTTGGGAGGGAAGGGAGGAAAAGCTGAGGTGATGGCAGAGGTGCAGGAACTTTTGATCATGTAGGCAGGGCATGGGAAGGGGGAAGGAGCACACTGGACGTGAGCACTAGTGCTGGGTAGTTCAAGACACTGATCATAAAAGCAGAGCACAGCACTTTGGTAAAATAACCCAGTGAAACACTCAGTAGTTTATTTCACAAGGTATTTTGCTAAAAGGAAAACTGATATGTATGTCTTCATGCTCTAACATGAGTCGAAAGGCTTTTTCGTTTTTGATGATGGTAATGATGATCTGTAATGGGCATAGTGGTCATGGCTGTCTTACTGGTAAAAGTAAAGATAGTTGTGTTTTGGAACCAGGCTGCAAAGTCTTGCAGATGTGGTCTGGCTTAGACCAGCATTTTAAATTCAGTAACTTTGTATCTCCGGTTCAAAAGCCTTTTAGCAGGGTGTTGCCCAGAGCTTTTGTTAAATATTTTGTTGATTTAATTCTTGCAATGTCTGTTTGTTAAGAAGCAGAAAATGCTTTTAAAGCTATAGATGTATAAACCTCTGTGTTTTCCAGGTAAATTTTTATTGGCCTGTAAAAATTCATGCTTGTCCTGCCTTTCTTTACAGATTTTTTAATTTATTTTGTTTTTAATGTTCTGGTGTCTGCCTCTGCAGCAGGAGAGGCAGGTATAGGTGAGGTGGGAGGGTAGAGAGAAAGAGGCATTATTTAATTCATGAAGGATGGCTAATTTCATTTGGCTAGTGTCCATGTTTGCATATGGATATGATCTGTTCTTCTGTCTGTGAAGTTAAAACACTTTTTCTTTGTTTAGGAAATCCAAAAGGACAGCCCTGCTTATACGAGATGATGTGTAATGGCCCAGAGAGCTCGGAAACATGTGCCACTCCAGACCCTGACAGTGACCAGGAATGGGCACAGGAACACAATCGACTGGGAACTTTTGTGGAATTTCCACTTGACTGTCCAGTTTCGGCATCAGCACTAGCACGAGCTGGCTTTGTTTATACTGGTGAAGGTGACAAAGTGAAGTGCTTCAGTTGCCAGACAACAATTGAAGGGTGGACACCTGGCGATTCCGCTGTTGAGAGACACAAAAATCTTTCCCCAAATTGCAGATTTATTACTGAATCTACTTTTCTGGAAAATAGCATACATCCTCTTGCCCAGAACAACCAGCAGAGAACTGAAAATGGTTCCAGCAGTTCAGCCCTCCCCTGTGCTCTGGATGACCCATCGGATGTGGAGGCAGATTACCTCCTGAGGACTAGGCAGGTTGTGGATATGTCAGATAGTTTGTATCCTAAAAACCGAGCTATGTGCAGCGAAGAGGCAAGATTAAAGTCTTTTCACAACTGGCCCCTCAATGACCAGTTGACACCAAATGAATTAGCTCATGCTGGATTCTACTATACAGGTGTTGGTGATGAAGTGGCATGTTTTTGTTGTGGTGGAAAACTGAAACAGTGGGAACCCGATGACAGAGCTTGGTCCGAACACAAGAGGCATTTTCCCAAATGCCTTTTTGTCTTGGGCCGGGATGTTGGCAATGTTCCAAGTGAATCTATTCCTGCCGAGCTTGGGAGAAGCAGTCTGAACAATGCACAGCATCCAAGGAATCCATCTATGGCAAAATATGGAAGACGCTTACAAACATTTTTAAATTGGATATATCCTGTTGACAAGGAGCAACTTGCTGAAGCTGGGTTCTACAGCATAGGTAAGCTAGACCTTAAAATGGCTAATATC
Organism: Buceros rhinoceros silvestris; assembly: GCF_000710305.1. Taxonomy (NCBI): domain Eukaryota; kingdom Metazoa; phylum Chordata; class Aves; order Bucerotiformes; family Bucerotidae; genus Buceros; species Buceros rhinoceros. The sequence continues at coordinate 11,605 of NW_010422605.1, forward strand.
TTCTACTGAGAAATTTTATACAAATGTCTTTTTATGAGGAAAAAATATGCATTTTGTTACTCTAATATGGAATAATTTGCCAGATATTCTTTACTCGGTAAACTACTTTTCATAGTGTTTGTATATGATGATATACTTACATCAGATATTTTCAATAGTAAAGTATAAACTTAGTCATAAATTCATTTTTAGCCATAAAACATCACAGTATGTTTGCTTGCCTGCTAAAACTCTCATAATACACCTCTCACAGTGACAATGACTGAAGTTAATACTGTTTTAAAAGTGAAGTGCTGTCCTCCAGATACGTGGTCTGAGGCGTGAGCCTGTGGCCCGTGCAGAAGCCTATGAACAAGACAACCCAGGCTATGTGCTGGTTTATTTGGTTAACAGCTGTTTGCATTATCACAGCATCTGGACACCCAGAACTAGCAACTGCTGTTACTACCTCCCGTAAGAGCTTTGTGAGGACAGTGACTCCAGTGGAAAGGCTTTTACTCTTACACAGGTAGTGTTTGACTTGGATAAGGCTCCAGAATCTTTATGTGTTGATTTCCCAGTGAGATTGAATTGCACAGTTAAAGCTCTTGGAAATTCTTCACCGAGAGATGCTGTACGAGTACAAAGTGTTGCTATTATTAGGGATTATCCGGGATAATTTCTTGCTCTCATCTTAATTGGCTTCTCTTAGTAGCTCTCGGAAGAACATTTTAATCAGCCCCCACTTGTTTTATTGGTGACCATAAATAAAACCTTTGATGTATTCTTGTATGGGTGATAAATGGACGATGTTTGTACCCAGTGGAACTGTTTTTATTGATTTTTTTTTTTTTTCTTGGATTTCTAAAAGTACCTGGCATCTCACAGCCAAGTGAGACCTGTACTGTGGAGGTGCACTAAGTGGGCACTAGCTTATCAGAGCAGATGGCTGTTCAAATGACTTGTGTGAAAAATCTGTTTCCTGTGGCCTGAAAATGATGTACCTTTGCAGGAAAAATCTATCCATGCCTCTTCATTTCAGTGAACACAGTATCTAAGCAGTTTCTGGTGCCCTCTGACTACAGTAGGCAGACTGCTAGAATGGAGGGAATGCCATTCTCCTAACATCGCCTCGGCCAACTATGCCTCCGCTGTACAGAGCCCATTCATCTTAATGGCGAAATGGAGGACTGAAAAAAGCATGTAAACGTCCTTCATGCGTGGTGGTAGCCTATTCCACAGCTTGTTGACCAGTGGATTGAGCTATTTGATAATAGATTATTTTTAGCTTTTGCTTTTCATCTGTATAATCATTTGCTAAAATAAAATTCAGGACTGTTATTTTGTATTTTTTAAGCTCAAGTCTCTCCTGAACATTTGTTTCGAGTCACATGTATTATGTCCTCCTGTAAAATGAAGTTCTTTTTAGCTACAGTTGCTAATCAATAAGTAATTTTTTTTCTTAATAACGTAACTTTCTGGTTGGAAACTTACTGTTATGCCTACTAGAAGTATGTAACTTCATTCTCAACATGTTTCCTCAGGAAATGGTGATCATGTTGTATGTTTCCACTGTGGTGGAGGATTGCAAGAATGGAAGGAAAATGAAGACCCATGGGATCAACATGCCAAATGGTTCCCTGGGTAAGGTGTTATTTACTGTTTTCTTGTTGCATATCTGAGTCTTATTTATGGTATGTTTTAATGATAGATGGTATTAATAAATGTTTCAGAAAGATGTCTGTGGCTTAAAGTTGTTCAGATTTATGAAAATAATTTAATTTTTTTTTTTTAGTTCTCCTCCTCCACTTCTTTCTCCTTCGTTCTTGTGTGTAGGCACCAAAGGAGTATCAGTTATCTCCATGGTTTATATTTTTCCTTTTCAATAAGTAGAAAAAAATTTAAGGAATTTTTTGCATGAGAACCTTTTTTTTTTGTTGTTCCATCTGTTCTAATTCCTATATTCCTGCTCTTACATGTGTAATCATCAACACGTGCTTTAATGTTACATTGGAGGTCTCAGAAGAGGACATGACTATAATGTTGTCCTTGAGAGGTAGGAGGGAGTTCTTCTGGAGTGGGTGGGAGAGACAACTACATCCCAAGAGGCTGAGGGCGTAACTAGCTCATCAGAAGTGATCAGTCCAGAAGGTCCCCCTGGAATTGTACCTTCTGAATAAGTTCACTGTTAAGTCAGTGTGGCTTGTATGTCAGCTTGTTTGTAGGAATTATTAAAGGGGAGAGGAGATTTCCATGTCTGGACTTAACCAAAGTCTCAGCAGAATCATGATGTTTTGTGAATACGTACCTGTTTTTCCCTCATTCTTAAGCACTACGTTGTAATGGTTATTTTGACAGTGTGATACGAGCCCATCTTCTCTCAGGGTACAAAATGACTGCACCTCTGTCACCCTGCAGACAAACCTGAAGAAGTCAGTAGTGGTCTTGAATTCAAAACATACTTCTGCATAATTTTAAAGGATTTGAGGATCCCAGACCCAGAAGTGTTTTTTAGAAAGATTGCCAATTTCATCTGAAATGTGTCTTGAAGAACAGTGTGTGAGTCATAGTTTCTTAGAGGTGGATGAAAGCTGTCCAAGTACAAAGGCTTAGTTCCTTGTATAACACGCATAAAATCAATGTGTTTTATGTGTTAGCTACCAAATTTGTTTGCTGTGTCAAAAGGCTCTCTGGGAGCTGGAAGTTAGTATTTATGCCTTAGCCGACCCTGTTCTTCAGTAGTGGTACAGGCAGCTGCTGGTTATTATTTTCTGCCACTTGAAAGAGATGCCAATCCACGGTTTTGGCTTGGTGCAGCGCATGGTTAAGATGCATTTTCTTAGTACATTTTACTCCTCTTTATCTGGATTTTGTTTTTTGTTTAGTTTGCTTAAATTATGTCAGATTTGATTGTTTCCTCTCAGATCATTAACTGTCTTACATGGAGTTTTTGCTTGCGCATCACCTTCGGTGGCAACTTCTCAGTCTCACAGCATGCTGCCTATGTCCGGGAACAGGACACCATGATGGTGAAGTAACTGCTGAAGCTAGAGAACTATGGTCAAGGAGTTACAGCATTCCCTAAGTCTTCTGGTAGGGAAGAGCTCTGCCCAGTGGCTAGAACTGGTTGGAAAATAGTGAAAGCAAGCACGTAAGGCACGTGTCTGACCGGTGACTGCCTTTCTGTGGTTGCAAAAGGCTAAAAGAACCAACTTTTTAACGTAATGTTTGGTTTTTCATTGGAGTCTTTACTTTTATAAACCCGTGGCATCAGCTGGCCAACAAGTCTTAGATTTCTGTGTCACCAAAAATGTGAAAAAGATAAGTACTGCTGAAGTGATTAAGAAGTTTTAAAATATGTTTAAATGGCATTACTGTCGTTGACTGAATATATAAAGATTTCAAAAGCAAGCATTCTGTATGATTATCAAGGCTTCCCAAAGTTATGTGGTCAATTTTTGATTGCTGCTTACACAGTTTTATTACAACTGAATGTTTTTATTTATAGGTGCAGATTTGTGAGAAGGGAAAAGGGGATAGAATTTATAAATAATGTTCACTTAAGAGATGGATGTAGTGATTCAACAGTAAGTGTCTTATTAATATCATTTTGTTAAAATAGGTAATTTTCAGATGAAATTACTCTTCTAATTACATGCATATCATTTAGTCCTCCTGCTGCTTCTTTCACTGGCAGAAAGTAAAGGACTTGAAGTATGTTTTGGTTCTGTCATTCAGGGTTTATGGGTCTCACAGTTCTCCTTAGCTGGGTTATGGATCACATGCAGAGTACCTTGTGTATGTTGTATATTTGGTACTGGGTTTTTATAGCCTCAGAACCTAAGATTTATGATGAATGATTCCTTATTCAAGTGTAGCAGATAATTTTCCTCGTTGGTAGAGTGTTGTTAGACTTGTATGTAGTCACTAAAAACTAAAACCAATGTTATTTTACAATTCTTCAATAGACTAAGAATTCTGTACGTATGATTACAGCAAAGATGGGTTAAAATGAAAATGTAAAACAATATGAAAGATGTAACAAAACACTGATCCCTTTGCAATTGTTCAGAGCTGATTTAAAGTTTAATCAATAAAATGACTGAGATCAAATAGCTATTTCCTGTCTTGTAACTGTACAGGTTTGCTTCTACCTTCTCCAGAATTGTAATTTTGTCTGTTTGTATTTCACTTGCAGACAGAAGCTGCTGAACGGACAATAATTCCTAAAGGTATCTGTTTACAAAACAAAACACAACAAACCCCAAACAAACACCCTCACTCCCATTTTGGAATATCCCCATTTTCATGTAGAGTAAAGGAAATGCTTGATTTGAAAAATAACCCTATTACATTTGTAAATAAAGCTTGAGAGGCAACTTGTTGGATGATACTCGTCCATTGCTTCATTGCTTCTAAAGAACTGTAGAATGGATTTAATTTTGCATAGGGGAAATCTAGTCATGGTTGGATAAATAATGTCAGTAAGGATTGTAAGCCACGTATAGGATGCAGTCTTAGTTTTATAGCTAGGAAGTGTGGGTGAGGTGTTGAGTTAGTAGTGCTGTGTTAAAGAATGCTGAACTGAAACAATGGTTGTTGCGTTTCATGGAGCAGGAAGAGTTGGTCTGTTAAATGGCAAGCACTAGGAAGCTGGGAAAGCTTAAATAGCTTGTGTGTGTGCCAGTGTTACGTGTTACTGCAATGTTTTTCAGAAATACCAAGTTATAAAAAGACAAGACAGAGAACGGGGTAGTAGGAAGACAGGCAAGCAGCTTCATCCCAGGGAATGGTAGCTGTTGCTAATAAAAGTGGTTACACAAAACTATCCTAGAAATCTCTTAGTCACTGCTCATTTATGGGAGTGAAAATTAGGTTAAAAATTTTGCTATAGGAACAATCCTGTTAAGTAAAAAATAAATTAGTCATTTACATGTAGTAGAACAACTGGAAATAGGACACACTGCTAACAAATCTATTCCAAAAATTGCATGGAATAGAGGAAGGGGGAGGTCCAACAGACAAAAAAAAAAAGAAAAGGTTTCCTAAAGCAGTGTCGTGTCTTACTGTAGACGGGTTTACATGCTTACTGATGGCGCTGTGTTTTGGTTTTGTAAATTCACGTTATCTATTGGTTTCTCTCAACATATTTATGATTTTTTTTTTGTTCCCTGAATTGAACTAACAGTAATGTAATGTTACCAAATACTTTGGTATCTATTGTGCCTTGTTAACATTCGGTTAAGGAATTTGTGATGTTAACTATAGAAGACATTTTATTTTAGAAGTGGAAGTAGTTGATTTGAATAGCAAATCTAGGAGGATTTCTGTATTAGTAATAGATGAAGGGAGCCTGGGAAAACTAGGATGGGAGACCTCTCAGATCGGAAGTTTTGGGTGTTTTGACAATGCAGTTTTCACAACTAGCAAAATTCCTAAACTGGAAATACGGTTCCTTTAGCTGGATGTCTTAGAGCGCTGTAGTGAATACTGTCCGACAATCAGATTCATCCTTGTTAAATTGTTGTTTTGTTTTGTTTTTTTTTTAATTTCTTCAGATTATCTCTTACAGAATCCTTTGGTACAAAGTGCCATAGACATGGGTTTCAGTTTGTCTGAGATTAGGAACACCATGGAAAAGAGATTGCAGATGTCTGGAGAAAGTCACACATCTGTTGAGGATCTGGTAGCAGACTTAAGTTCTCAGAAAGAAAATACAAGGGAAGAAGAACCAAATGAAATCCCAGTTGAGCAAGATGAGCTTATTCAGTTACAAAACCTCTGTGTGTACTTTTGTATCAGCTCTTTAGTTTGTGAAATATATTTTATTGTTACCTGTTTGTTCTACCCTCTGATCCAAGTCTTGCCTAAGGTGAAGTTGCAGTATTGTAACTTAAAATTCAAGAGATTTTATTTTTGGACATTAAAAAAAAACCTGAACAAAGAGGGTGTTGAAATATTAGAGCGTAGCAGCATTTATAAATGTCATCTATAAAATAAGTAGTATTAATACCTCAGAAGTGTATAATTGAAGTAATAGTCTAGCCTGCTTCTAGGGAAAGGTAATACATGCTGGCTAAAAAGCCAAAATTACTGTGTCAAAGACATTTGAAAAGAAATGCAAGAATAACTGTAGATGTAGGGACTCTGGTGGCAGAACGAAACAGGCACAGAAACGTACCTTCAAATACCCAGTATACTCAAGAAGAAACACTCTTAGTGGGGGATTATTTATTTCTGAGTACAAAATTTTGCATGGGAAAGAAGCATTTTCCTCCATTAAGGAAAAGCGTACTTCTAGCTGGTGTTTCTTTTCAATTGCTTGTGGGACGTGCAAGCTGTGCGCAGAAAGCCATTGCAGTACACCCTGCAAAGAGACCAAACCCTAGATCTCTAACTCGGGAGATGTGTAGTTTGACGAGCATATGGGTGAATTCAGAGGGAGGGAAAAGACCATCTGGTTTCATGACAGGCAGAGATCTTTCCAGCCCACTCTTTTAATAAGATTTTTAGTGGACATTGTGAGGGGAAAAAGAACTTGCAGTGAAGATGGATGTTGGTTTTGTGATTGGCTGTGCAGAGCATTCCCCAAGAGGCAGGGGAAGGCGTTTGAAGTTTGCATTTTCAGATGGGTCATACTGGAATAACAAAGAACTCATGTACAACGCAGAATTGATTCTTTCTGTGTTACAAAGTTCTAAGCTTTTGAAGTATGGGCATTTAGAAAATGGAGCCAGGGAAGGAAATCACATCCTCATTCTTTTCGTTGAGGAAACTTTGAAAAAAAAATTAAATCAAATTTACTTAACTAGTATCAATGAGCCTTTCTTTCACCTGTACAAGTTTTGGGAAAGTTGTTACTGGGAAGTGGTTCCTGGTGGAAATGTGGATATCCTAAATTCTATAGATTTTTCAAGCTCTTGGAAATACAGATAGCTGAATTCCCTGCCTGCGTTGGCCTGAGAGATGTAATGAGATGGGGGTGCAAAGAGGATTCCGTGCTGCAGCTTGGTTTCCTCTCATCACTTTTTTTTTCGTGTTAAAGGTGTGACCTTTAAATCCTGTGAAGACAACCTTGTTGTTGTGTGTAAAGAAAAAAAAAGATTCGGTGGTACTAAGCATGTTAACTTCTTTTCCTGTGTCTGTTTTCCTTAGATCTCAGTACTGAAGAGAAGTTAAGACGCTTGCAGGAGGAAAAGCTTTGTAAAATCTGTATGGCTAAAGATATCTCAGTCGTCCTCATTCCCTGTGGTCACCTAGTCGCCTGTAAGGAATGTGCTGAAGCATTTGATGAATGTCCTCTGTGTCGTACAAGTATTATGAGAAGACAGGAAGTTTTTATGTATTAGGGAAACATATGGCACTGTGGGTGCAAACATTTCCTGCGTTATTGCTTTAAGTATTGTACTCTAAGGTAAAAAATGCAGTTAACTCCTGGGTGGAATCATATGGCGGTACAAGATTTTTCTGCCATCAAGCTCTAAGTACATTTTAAAAATTATTTTCCTTAAGTGAATTTTTTGTATGTAAAAACCAATATTGAAAGGCATATGTATGTAATCTGTAACTTCAGCTCATGGACCTGATTTGGGAAAGCCGAAGTAACGCAAAGCTTTATTTATGTGACCATGCCTTTGCTTCACTTCGGAAGGACTCAGCTGTATAAAGCGTTTGGCGCTATGTAAAATTTGTAAATAAGTTAATCTAAAAAATTATTATATACATGTATATTATATCTGAGATTTTAGCTTCTCAAACACATTCTGTAAATTGAAGATATTATTTCTGTAACCGGGATTGTGACATAATGCAGAGAATATGCCTAAACCTGCTGCTCCCATCTTTCACCTTCTGTTTGGAGGTGAAACTCAACTCCTGTCTAAGTTTGTCTGTTTTGATATATAATTCCTGACTCCCCATTTATTTTCTTCTGGTTTAGGTGTATCAGTTTGCCTCAGTTAAACTGGTTTTAGGCATCTGTTTTTCACAAAAATCCCTCTGTATATAAACTGTACATAAATTTCATTCCTTGAAAGAGAACTCAGCAGAAATGAAGGTGATTTTACATACCTTGTGCCCTTCACGAAAGGAGCGGTCTTGTTTTAAAATTGCCCCCTCTTCAAAAAGGCGTTTGTTGTTTAATTCTTTTCTGGTTTTTTTTACCCTTAGCATTATCCTAACTCATCTCTCTGCTAATACTTTGCAGTGCTTCTGTTAGTCTATATTTTCATATAAGATTAAACTCTATCTCCAGTAATGTTAGAAATCTTTCATTTTTGTTCTTGTCGATTTGCAGCACTTAAATTTACAAGTTAAGAACTATTCTAGTGAGAATCACCCTAAAAAACTGAAACGACTGGACTCATCCTCAATTCTCCAATTAAACAAACTTCCATAGCTTTGTGTTCAACAACAGCTGGTTTACGATCCCTCTGATTATGTCACTTCCTTATTTTCTGGAGCTACTAATATGTTCAGTGTATAAATTTTTATCTTTGAGTCCTAAACACTAGGAGATTTATAGTACAGAAAATACATAATATAGTTTTTGACATGATAAAAGTTTTAAATCAGAGATTTATAGAAATTGAATGTCTACTTTTCTATTTTTTAAATACGTGCTGTGATTATATGCTGGTGTAATGAGATGAATATTTAAAATAAAGTGCAACCCAGTTTTTCCTTGATCAGCCTAATAGATTCTCACATTAAAAAAAGAAATCGTAACGAAAAGTTGCATCCTGCTGCTTTTTTGCTTTGTAACTCATCTGTGACTGATTCAACCTGAGTTTTAGAAAGGATAATATATTTTGTTTGGAGAGGATAAAATCTATTGTTTATATAAATTAAAGGTCATTAATTATAAAAACTAAAATACGTTAATTTTGATTTTTTTTTTTTTAAATTAAATTAGAATTTGGTTCCGAGGAATAGATGATGACTGGAAATTCCTGCAGAATTCAGCACAGAAAGGTTCTGTGCCTTAGTGAAGACTTCGGGGTTTCGGGTAGTTCATGCACGGGGGATTTCTTAGGACAGACACGGAGTGGCAGGTGTGGCAGGGCTTTTTTTTGCGCCTCTTTTTTCATTCCTGCAGAATTCAGCACAGAAAGGTTCTGTGCCTTAGTGAAGACTTCGGGGTTTCGGGTAGTTCATGCACGGGGGATTTCTTAGGACAGACACAGAGTGGCAGTTGTGACAGGCTTGTTTTGAGCTCCTGTTTTCACTTACAGGGAGGGTTTTCTGTGTTTTTCAAGGGAAATTAAAGGGGCTGGGGGAGTGGTTACCTATGAGCTGGTGTATCTTGCCTGAAATAGCTTGTTTAGTTAATGTCACAAACCACGTTATGCTGACTCGCTTAAGCAGATGGTTTGTTACCTAACCTTGACCTAAGTCATGTGAGAAAGACTATCTGGGTGAGCCGGATCCAACTTAGGGGCTGCAGAACTGGGCATGCGGCTCAGCAAAGCCCTGTCTGGGCAAGAGATTGACCGAACTGTGCTTAGAACTGTTAACAAAGCTAAACCCTAGTAAGGAGGTGACTTGGGATGTAAACGTTAAAGCTTGTTACCTTTTCAAAGGTACCCTGCATCCCCTACTGTACCTCCTGAGAAATGTTACAAGAGATACAGCTATAACAGCAATCTGAATTTTACTCGCATTAAAGCATTAAAGCCCGTTAGTGAGACAACAAAATACCTGCTCTGTGGGTTTTGTTTTTTTAAAAACTACCATCAGAGCTCTACTCAGACTGAATGTGAAAAATAATTGGCATAGTCATCAAATTTTGACAGCCTCAGTTAGGAAAATGTTTTTTCAAATTCCTGTGATTTTAGTATCTTAAAGAAACAGAAGAAACTCCAAGAACACTGATGCTGGGTGTTTAAAGAGAGAACGAAGGATGCAGACACCGGGGGTGCTTTGGAAAGGAGGGTAGTAGCAGGACAAAGATGTTGTGGGAGTTGATTTTTATGAAGGAGTTACCTGGAATGAAGAGCTGTGGAATGTATTCAAGTATCAGTGGTCGTAACTCTCTTCACAGTAGCTGCTGTGTAAAATCTTTCTTCCATTTCACTTCCAACAGCAGAAACATTTGCTGCTCCAGATACGTGGGAGATTTACAAGGGTTTTTAATAATGTGTTCCAGAAGTGTTTCGTTACAGAAAACATGGAAATTACATGCCTAATTTAGGAACAGGAGGCTAAAATAAGGAAAACCCCTAGATGCAATTTTTTGTCATGCATTTAGCTTTTTCTCACAGTCTTGAAACCAAATAATGACCTACTCGCTGCTGCAGCTTGTGTCTCTATGGGTATTTCACCGTCTGTGCTTTTTAATTCATTTTGGGGCTTGATCCAAAGCTTGTAGCACAATAAAAAAGATTTTCAATTATTAAGGATATTTTTAAAAATTATTTAAAGACATCTTTTAATGTTGCCTGGTTAGTTTTGATGGCAGTGCTCCAGGGTTTATTTCCGTTAACTCTGTGTGCAGCCCGCAGCTAGGGGATACCTCGTTTGTCAAAGTTTTCAAAGCGCTGTTAACCCAAGAGGTGGGTTTTTGAAGGTAGCTTTTATGTTTGTACTGAAATGAACACATGGAATACAATGAGTCGCTGGAATTGGATCATATCTGGGTGGGGGGTTACTGCAGACGCAGCTACTCGGAAGATAAATCTTTTCAGCCCTTCAAGGCGAGCAAGTTCTAGAATACGATGTGTAAGGCCTGTCCCAAGGGCTGGTCGGCCCTTCGCAGAGTGAAGGAGGAGTTGGGGATTCTTCTGGCCTTTGCTGTGGTGTTGCGCAGCAGTGAGTATGTGAACAGTGAGTTGTTACACGGGGTTCTTTTTCACCCTCCGCTTTGTGCACAATTGTCTCCGTGAGCACAAAGGCCAGATGCCAAAGAGCGGGCTCGAGGAGCGCTTCCACTGCTGCCCCTGAGGCTTTTCGCTGCCTGTCCTGTGCAGAACAGCCGGATTGTCCTGTGAAGGGTCATCTCCATGCAGCCGAAAGAGAAGAACCAGTCTAGTGAGATCACCTTCATTCCTCCAGGTACTGAAGTATGAGTGCACACTCCCTCCCTTACCACTTTTTGGTGTGTTCTACATGCAGGTTTTACTGAGTAGTTTGGAAGTTTGATCAAGAAGGTCCTTCCTGCCCCGCGATCCTGCCTTCTCACTGGTTCAGCATGTTGAAAGTATCTTGCCATCTTTGCAAATGCCACTGTCTCAGGCTGCTTCAAGAGATGAACTGATGCTGCTGTACAGCAGTGTAATAATTACCGTGCCCTAATTATACTGTGGCTTTCTATGAGGAGGCAAATGACCTGTGATAACAAAGAACCTTTGCTGAAAATCAGATTATAACTTTTTCTTCTTAACCAGGAATTCCTATGAAGCAATACCGACATCAGCATTACAGTAAAACTACGAGCATTAATTCAGAGAATATGGCTCTGTGACCAGCTTGTCAAGAGAACTTGCCTTTTCCTAGGGTGGGAAAGAAGACAGTTGATACTCAGTTACAAACGGCTTGGATTATCAAAACCCCAAGGAAAATCTGGGGGGAAAATGGTATTAGTTATATTATGAGTCTGTAACATTACAAGGCAGGTGAAAACCACTTGGTTACCTTTGGATAATTATTAATTGAGAGTTTTATAGCCTGGACAGCTATTGACGATGGCGGAGATAAAACCTGTGGTAAGTTAGAATTGCTGGAAATGCGCTGGAGAGATGCTTGAGCTAGGGTTTTATTCCTTGATTGAAAAATGGTGTTTACTATCAAAAAATGAAAACCACTTTTGCAGGGTCTCACTGTGAGAACGTCTAGGAGAATCATTACAACAATTGCTGACAAGCCAAGTTCAGCAGAAACTCCAATGGTCACCTGCAAATTTGGGAGAATGAATTAATCTGACTTCCAGAAATTAAAGACGGAGAGCATCTACCTCTCTTCTCATTGGGTCTTTTTGATCTTAGGAAGTGAGATCTTGCTGTAAAACTCCTGATACAGTTTCTGTTATATAACTTAGTTTTGCACGGTATAATCAGAGTCATCTCTTAAGCCAAATAGTTAATCTTCTGAATACAAGCTTTGCAAAAGTGGGTGTCAAGCCTCATCCTTTGGTACTCATCTTCTGGTACCAGCCACCAGAAAAATAATTGTTGCTTCAGATGTCTCTTAGAAATACCAAAATTGACAGTAATTTGACTCCTATCTCTGCATCATGATTTAGCCCTTTTTACAGCTTAGCTAACTGTTGCTTTGTAAAGGCTTAATGAGCAATTAAAAGTTTCTGTAAGGGAGACCCACTTCCAGGCTGGCAGTTGCACCTCTGCTGGGCTCACAGCTGGAACCAACAGTGCAGTGAACAGAGCTAAGGGTAACCCCCGGGGGGAGCATGGTTAGGAACGGCTGTCCCAGGAGTGCCCTTTGCCTCGCAGGGGAAACACTGCGGTCACAGCTGCTGGCGCGGAGGCTTTGCGGGGCTTCTACAACCATGCCAAAGGAAGTTACAGTCTAAAAGAGGTATTTTCATCTTAACGGTTTTGAACACCTGTGCAAGCCACCAAAGTGTCATAAACGGTTGTATTCCTGCCCACTTGTTATGCGTTGTGCCGCTCACAGGACATCTAAATCACAACTAACTACAAGATCATGCTTTGCTTCACCACCACCTCCTGCTGCGTCAGAGAGCTGAGGCGGCACCAATGGCCTCGAGCCCCAGGCATGACTGGAAGGAGAGGGGGCTTCCCAGAAGCACTGTCTGAAAGAAACCTTGAAGATGGTTGATGATGGAATCTAAACCAAAGGAAATGGCGGCATTAGGAGTGTTTGTAGGATCTTGGGAATGTGGTAGGTCAGCCCCAGAAAACCATGAAAACTTGTTATCTGAAAGAGTAATCGGTTCCTTGACCTCATCTGTCATGTAAGTAATAACCCCCCACTGCATATACTCCCACTTTAACCCTCTAAGTTCTAGTCTTGGTAGTTTGTGGAGAAAAGACCAAGATAAATCAATCCACTGTCATCATCCAGACCTGGAGTTTGCCTGCACACACAGAAGAGAGCTGTCCCAGTCGGTCGATGGAGGATTCTCATCAGAGCTTAAACATAAACGTATGTGACTGTAATTGTTTTGCTCTATGATCTTGGGCAGAGGTTGAGATGAATAATGACATCTCTGACATTTCTAACCTCCCCTAACCACAAGCCAGCGTCCTTCCTTCCCTTTTCAGGCAACCCCCTGGCTCCATGTCAGAGTCTCAGAGGGGCTGGAGGCCCGAGGAAATCCGACCAGCTGCTTTCTGTTCCTGAAGGGTGCGCTGCCCTGCACGTCAAGAATATGATGTAGTTTCACTGTTTGGTCTTGAGCTGTTGCTTAGCTAATGCTGCTTCCCCTGCTCAGTGCTGGGCGCTGCTGTTTGGCCCTGTTAACCTCATTTCAGTTCTTGTCTGCTTCTCACCCCAGCTGTCGTTACCGTCTGTTCTTCCCTGCCTTTAGCCGTGTCCTGCCACTTACCCCGCTTACCCAATGTGAACACATTTCTCTTGTTCCTGTGCTTCTTCCACAGACTTTGTCACTGATGCTGTCATGGTGACTAACTCATAAAACAGTCCATGATTCATGATCCCTCTGCCTGGACTGAGATACAGGACAAAAGCATGTCTTGGTCATGTCTGCCAGAACCTCCCTACACCTGGAAACTGGAGCAGATCTTGTCCCAGATCCAAGAGAGGTGGCCTGAACGGTAACACTTACTCTTTCCTGTACACAAGGTGAGGTGTGCCCCACGTGAAAGCAACTCCTCTTGACTGAAGCTAGGAAAAGAGCTTTTCATTATTTCCTACCAATAACTCGTGCAGCCTTTACACAGTCCGATGATGAAAACTTTAAACATGATGGTGTGATTTAACCCCAGCCGGCAACTCAGCCCCACGCAGCCACTGAATCCCTTCGCCCCCAGTGGAATGGGAGTGAGAAAAGAATCAGAAGGGTAAAAATGAGAAAACTTGTGGGTTGAGACAAAGACAGATTAAGATAGTTTAATAGTTAAAGCAGCACCCTCTCACACCAGTGAAGCAGAACAAGGAATTTGTCCAGCTCTGCCCGTGGCAGGAGAGCAGGGCTCCATCATGCGTAACAGTGACAGGAAAACAAACACCATCACTCTGAACGTCCCCAGCTTTATGGTGCTGAGCAGGATGTCATACAGCCTGGGACATCCCCTGGATCTGCTGGGGTCAGCTGTCCCGGCGGTGTCCCCTCCCAGCTGCTTGTGCCCCCCAGCCTGCTCACTGCTGGGGTGCGGAGCAGAGAAGCCCTTGGCTTTGCGTGAGCTCTGCTCAGCGATAACCAAAACATCCCTGTGCTACCGACACTGTTCCCGGCACAAATCCACACCACAGCCCCGCACCAGCTCCTGCGGAGAAAACCAGCTCTGTCCCTGCCGAACCAGCACACACGGCCAAGGGATTTTTATCTCCAAGAACAAGACGTGGCAAGAGCACCTCACCTTGACAGGGGGAGTGTGTGTGGGGCTTTGGGTGACAAGCGGCACAGAGGACTGAGTAAAGCTGCTGCTAACGCCGTTAGCAGGAAGGCTTTTGTGACTCACTGGGGTTCTGTTCACTTCTAGACCCGACAGCGAGGGGAGTTAAACCCGCTTTCCTTTTTGGTAGCACAGGATGAACTGTGATTCTGTGCTCCTTTACAGGTCTGAGAGTGTGGCAGGCAGAAACCTACTGAGTCAAAGAAAATTCAGACTTGAGCTGGGTGTTCTGAAAGACCTGGAAAGAAATCGGGGCACACGAGGGAGACTTACATAAACTGCAAAGGGAAGAAATTATTCACAGAACAGGGGAAGGCCTAAGGAGCTACTGATGTGCAATCTCTCTCCTGCAAATTATGGGAAAGTAACCCATTTTTTGGTCTTTATTTTTGTTTCTTACGTAATAGCTCATCTCCAAAAGGATCTAGAGCAGATTTCCCTAGAGTGACTAAGCCAGTATCAAAAATCTGGGAAAAAAAAATTAAAATTGACTGGAAAGACTGCTTTTCCCTTCTGTACCCAACTAACCAGCTGAAAACATGGCTGCGGCTTATGGAACACAGGCCATCGAAGTGACCCCCTCACCTTGGAACGAACCCAGTACGCGAATGCTCATTTGTTTTCCAATTCTTCTAGCAAATCTTTTTAAAAAATAAAAGCAGTCATGAAGAATTGTGGTGCTTTTTTTTTCCCTTTTTTTTTTTTAAAGGAAAAGAGGAAATGGAATTGCAGAAGGGGTTCCTACTCCTCTGCCCTCAAAGAAAAGGAAGCAGCGTGAGCATGAATCTCCTGCCTGGGAGAATGAATCACCCATCTGGCAGCTTGGTTTATTCTGATCTTCTCTAGTGGCGAAGCTTTGGCCGTTAATTCAGAAGTGGAATTGCTCTCCACCCTCTCCTCGCTCAGTTTCTTAACGGGGTGACTGATCAAGAGCTCTCTTTGGATCAAGCAGAGTAAAAGTCCGTGTTGTGAAGTCTGATAAATCCTCTCTGAACTGGGCTCAGGATCAGACGTGGTGGACTTGGAAGCTCTTAAAGAGTAGCTTTCAGGAGAAAGATGGTGGTCCTGCAGAATACTTTCTCCTACAGTTTTCCGCAGAACAACTTTTCTATCAGATACAGAAATCTGAATTCAGAACTCCAGATATCTCTATTTCCTTACCATGCCTTTTTTTCCCTTTTTTTAATTTTTTCATTGTATTGGAAAGAGCGCTAAAACTGCACAGAAACTTCAGGATGCTCTTTGATTTCTTCCCGAAGTCTGAACAGATGGTGCAGGGCCAGTCTGGAGCCGTTAGCTGAGAAAGAAGTGGTGTGGTAGCAGAGGAACTGCTTTTCATCTTGTCTTCCCCGTGGTACCAACAGGAAGGCTCAGTCCCAGAAATGTGATGAGTTCATGGGGAAAATGCAGGAGATCTTCAGAGAGGCAGTTTTGTCCCTCATAAAGACAACAAATACAACAGATAGGAACTTGCTCCGCCTTTCTTCCAACCGCCTGAGAGACTGTTGCATTTTCTCCTTAGATGTGTGCTGTACAAACTGGTTTATGGTGGTTACTGGTGCGATCTGAGTGTGGTGCTGTGTGAGGAATCCTCCCAGGGCACAGCTGGCTTAAGGAATTCCTCCGTCTTCTGGTCACTGGAGCAGAGCAGGAATATTCCCGGCCTCTACAGGAGTGCACCGCATCTTCCGTTGTGCAGTTGTGCTCTAAACAGCACCCCAGAAATGATCCGGTTTGGGGGGAAAAAGAAGGAAACCAGTCCCTTAGAAAGCAAACAGCCCTCCCCCCTCCTCCGGTCAGGCAAACAGCTGAATGGAACAACTGGGAGGGAGGAAGTGGACTGGAGAGTGCAAAATTCTCGTAGGCAGGCTCTGTGACCAACGGGCTGTAATGCGCTGCTGCACCTCGAGCCTGGCTCCAGAGCGTTTCCACGCTTTGTTTTCCCAAGTTTAAAAAAGCAAATTCCGTCATGCGAGTCAGGACACCCAGAAGTGTTTGGAACCGGCGCTTGCAGGGCCTGAGTCAGCTTTGGAATCGGCTGAACTCTCTGCCCTGGTACCGTCAGCACTTGCACGCTCATTCCTTCCAAAACACACCCTAAAAACTATGTCACGTTTTCTCCTGTTAAACACATTTACATAAAAAAATCTCGGCTAAGAGGTCAAGTGTGACTACAGGGTGTGGGAATGGACCAAATACCCGACGCACGTGCCAATACGCGGCTTTTATGCCCAGCTGCCTCCGAGGCTGCCGCAGCGCTGAGCCACCGCCAGCTCCCACAGCAGACCGCTCTGACCTCACCAAGTTTTGGATGGGAGCTGTAACACGAGCCCCGCTGCCCGTTAGCAGAGGATGATCTCCACCTCTATTATCTCAGCAGAGGAACCTCACTGGGTGGAATTCCATGCGCAGGCAAACTGTGGGTTTGGGAAGTGTGTGGTTTACTTTGATGGAAAAGTTGCCTGTCTGGCAGATGTCGGAAGCTGGCTTTGGAGAGGCAGGATGGACAAATGGATTCGGCAACTTTCCACCTATTTCCGAGTGTACCCAGGTATCATGGACAACTTACTTGAGGTCTGGCGTGTTGCCCTTTTTTTTAACAAGTTATCTTTTATTCACAATTCCTCTACAATGTCCAGACAGACATTATCAGATTCGCGTTAAAGATCAGCAGCCGTAGCTGTAAGTGAAACCTCTGACATAATTTATGACTAGGCATTCAGGTTTCTATTTTAAAGTGTTCCCTAAAAGGGAATTGTTCTCCTCATTTCCTTCTTTTTTTCCCCCAGCTGCAACAGGAGGTGAAAAAACGTTCTGAAATATGAATTCGAGCTATAGAATAGGGTTTATTTTTGTCTGTCTCATCTACAGACGGATTATATCTAGAATTTGCTAGGTGACAAACTCCTATTACACTGGTTTTTTATTTTGAACACTCTGTCTGATCACAGCTTCCACTCTAAGTGTCACTCACTCTGCAATGCCTCATGGTAGTTTTGAAAAGGCTGGAACTGATGGGAACTCGGTGTCCTGCCTTTGTTCTGCAGGTGAGCAGAGCGCTCAGCTCAGCGCCTGCTTAGTGACACTAACCCTCTCCCCCAAATTAAAAGATGAACACAAGAGGATGATTACAGATGCATTACCAGGACAAAACTAGGCTTGTGCTGAGTGATCTAACTATAAGCTTATGTGCAACTTTTCAGCATGAGTAATGTGCTTATCATTACACAATAGAGAAAAAAATGTAGCAGGATCGACTGAATTGCGTGTTTAGAAAAATAGGCATCACAGATTTTATATCTGGTTTCTTTAAGAATTCTCTCCTGCTCATACGTGACTGTTTTGGGTTCCTGTGAACCTTCATGCAGGGACAAAAAGAATCGCACTCAAGAGGCTTGGAGCAAATGCCAATTTAAACTGGTAACACGTTTAGTGATGGGCAGATGCATAAACCACTTCAGGAACCACGCGAAATGCCATCAGTGCCAGCACACATTGCTTCTGTTTGCTACGCCACGCTAGGCTGGAGTCTCAAGACAAGGCAGCCGGCATCCATGTGGGCAACTGCGAATTTATCTCCAAAGCCATGAGGCTCCCCCGCACATGACTTCGCTTCCTGCACTCGACAGGCAAGCAGACACGGCCGGTCAGCTGTGTCCTCCGAGAGGGCAGCGGCGGCTCGGCAGCGGCTCGGAGG
>NW_010422606.1:0-22860 GCF_000710305.1 Buceros rhinoceros silvestris
ATAATATATTTTATCAGAAATTTCAAATGCAGCAAGAAAATAATATTTTTATAGACATTTGACTCCTTTTTAACAAGCTGTACTTAGTTAAATTCCTTCTTTATACTGTAGCAGTTCTACTCTTGGAATGTTTTCCTAGCTAACTTTCAAATTTTTTTTATTCTCCTAATAAAACACTTTGATTTTTTTTTCCTACTGCAAAAATTTTTGTAACGAATGGCCTCATGAAGCAGTCCCAACCTTTTAGTTAGAGGTCCTTTATCACCCCATTGCATTTCATTTGACGTCAAGACATTATTCTCAGTTTCAATCAGCCAATACTGAGGCACAAAACTTTGCACAAGCCTAAACCACATTTCTTTCTTGATGTCTCTTTGTCTTGTACTTAAAATACTTTGCAGGGTGATACTGCAGTACCTCAAGATACTTTGCAGAGTGATTCTTAAGGTACTTCTATTACGGCAAGATACCTTGGTTTTGTGTCAGATCTAATCACCATACATTTATCAACATGAGTAAGTTGAGCTTTGTGATGAATTTGTTTTGCTAACAGCCAGAAATCAGCCATGGCCACCTTGGCCACCTGAGCACAGCACTGTGGATGTTCCCACTACCTCCACACCCGTACACAGGAGAGCGCATCACATACGACAGAGGCGGATGCCTCCTGTGCTACTCCGCAAAGCAGGAATCCATCCCTCCTTCCCTTTTGTATTCCTCTTCAATACACACCCTTTTTTACACCCACCAACATGAAATACTCACTGAATGTATTTCTGATACAAACTTAGAAATGATACAAAATGTACACATGCGAGTTCACTCCGCAAAGCAGGAATCCATCCCTCCTTCCCTTTTGTATTCCTCTTCAATACACACCCTTTTTTACACCCACCAACATGAAATACTCACTGAATGTATTTCTGATACAAACTTAGAAATGATACAAAATGTACACATGCGAGTTCTGGGTTTACTGGCAGGTGGTACATCTGCTTTCATGTCATTATTTTTTGCTATGCTACACAAACTGCTAGCACCTTCAGGCAAGATTTTGACTCTTCCATGATCTTTATAGAGTTCCATGAACTACATAAAGAAATCATTCTTCTGTATAAACCAAACTCAAGTCACGAGTATCTTTTAATCACACACAAAAGCAACCTCTGATCCATAAGAATCGTGACTCCCCCAACAGGAATTACAAGAGAATTTCTATGTGACCTGCTGCCTTGAAAATACATTGTTAAGGAGGTAACAGCCTGTGCCTGAAGACACATACTAAATACTGAAAAATTCCTTGAAATAACACCACCCTAGGTGAGAAACTGAAGATCAGTGAAGCTAAAGCCTTGTCCATTCCCCACTTGAGTTTGCCAACTTCTCACCAGCTACATTGGAGAAGCAGTGGCTGGCCTGTTTCAAATGGGGGCTTCCTCCTGCCGAGCCGCTCTTCTCAAAACACTGAAAAGGCTTTCATGCATCTAGGCTCCTGACCGAGCCCATGGCCTTGAGCGTGCCATCTGCTACGGCGAAGACACAGCATATTGCACTAACAGTAACAGGTTGCTCTTAAATATCTTTATTTTTGCCTTGAGGTCCAGTCACGGTCATTCACCAGCATCAGGCATAAGAAGAGCTTTGGAGGTAGATTTTTAAACTCCAATTGATTGGTATAATTTTAATGTCTCTGGAATACACAGAGGCCTGTAACAATGACCAACCAATCTGAGGCAACCAATCCACCTCCTAAGAGCAAAGCATTCGGCATTACCTGGATTTGACACTTGTCCTTTCATTGCATCCAGAAAATCAAATCCACCTGTTACTATCACTTTTGGGTTTCTCACCTGAAGAACTCAGGGAGAGCATCAAGCAATCCCAGCCACTGGAGACTCTAGCTGCTTGTTTTACCAATGTACTGGATAGCCTCACATCTACCCTTTCTCTGTACTGCTCAATGTCTTCGTGTGATTGCTGACAGGGTCCCACGTGGAAAACAATCCAGCTTGAGAGCCAAACCAGTAGCAGATCATTTTAACCTCAGGCATAAACCACCCATCTGTCAAACTACTCAGGTGATTTGTTACTACAGTATCAGTTAAGTAGTCTCATTGTTAAGAGGATTATTTCTCAGCTTTACTAACTTACCTGAGCTAAGCATTCAATGAGATGAATGGCAAATATCTTCAGACTTCTTGGACCACCCTTCCTATGCTGCTTTTGTGAAATCACACTGTAGGGGGATTTCCAAAGGGCTATGAGCTTCAGAAATCATCCCCTACAGCTTTGATGACTGACTTTGAATTGGACTCCAGAAATGCAGGTTTCCTAAAACCACGCTTGATTTAACAAGAAGGGGATTTGCATGGAGGGGAAAGACCTGGGATCTCTTTATTTCCCCTTTATATACAGACCTTCTCCGCACCATGCAGACAGCACCCAGCAAATGGAATGCGGTGGGACATCTCCCAGGCTCTGACGGGGCCGCTGCCCAGCCAGCCACCACAATTCTTCCTCACTGGTGCACATGAGCACAAACACCAAGATACCACCAGGATGGCACCAAATTATTGCGTTCCTTGTCATCAACCCTTGTCATCAAGCAGCTACCCTTGTCATCAAAAGTCAGGGTGGTGCAGATCCCACATTTAGTTGCAATGGCGCTCTCCTAGCAGAGGAGGCATTCAGGCACGTACCCTTACCACTGGCAGATATATCTGACTCCTGACAGGGGCTGAGCACAGTCCTCACCCGAAAATTGACTAACCGGCCATGATATGTGATGACAGAAGGTGGAGTTTAGATGCCTGCAGCGGGCAAAGACCTCTTGCCTGAGCAAATCCCTCCTATCACTGTTTCACCTCTTTGAAGAACCTTCTGCTTTTACAGGACTCTTCTCTGATGACCAGCCTTGCCTTGCTTTCCTGCACTAGCAGTTATCTCTTCATCTTCATCATGAGGTCTCCCTCGTTTCGTAAAAAAGTTGTAACAGTCGCTGTAAGACACAGGCCTTAATGTCATGCCTATAAGCCATCCGAGGTGGCATGCAGGTATTTAGAAATCAGCTGTGCCTGCTTTGATTCCCCACGTTCCTCACATTGTAGAGAAAGCAAAACTGCAACAACAGTGTCCAGGGCAGGATCCTAACCAGGGAATACTGTAGAGCTGACTGCAAGTTAAGCAGGACTAAACAAAAGCAAAATTAAACAATGTTCTCAATTGGAAAGGCATGAAAAACCTCCTATGGCTGTCAGTAAGGGAGAGAACAGGGTGGACCAAGATGAAAATGACATCTGGAGAAAACATACTGGTTTTATAGACAGAGAAAGTCAGAGACTTGTAGCTCTATTATAGCTCACTCAAAAACTGGGTTACCTTTACCAAGACCATCGTTAGGCAAAGACATCAGTCCTGAGGGGAAGAAGAGCATTCCCGATTATGATGGCAGCTGAAGGTGCTGACTGGCTGCATTGCCCAAGCAGTGGACAACCCATCTGCTGAGATTCTGCAGAAAGCCTCTACTCTCCAAACCACTGAGGATGGCAGAAACTCTTGCAGACAGATGAAAAAAGAAAATTAAACAATTCCGGCCTGTTTGGCTGGATATGAAAAAGACAAAGAACACGGCCAATCTGGAGAGAATTTAAACACTGCATAAGGGACCCATTAGTATTTGTAGGCAAAATGAAGGAATCAGAAGAACACTTACAGACTGAGGCTGAACAGATCTTAAAACACACGTGGCAAACAGCAGTTTCACTGCAGACTCCTAAAGCAGCCAGTGAGTTGCAGTTGCAGTGTCCCACCTGTGCGGCAGGGACAGAGTGTATAAACAGAAAACGCAGCTCCCACTGCTGGAGTGTTTTTAGTGTAGGAGACAACCTCAAACTGCCCATAGTTATTAGTCTTACGGCAAAGCCTGTAGAAATGGCAGGAGACCAAAGTTATAGCAACCCGCAGGCAACTGCAGAAAGTTCAACACCACTTTACGATGGCAACAAAAGGGACCTTCTGACTCTCCAGGTGACTATTTGCAGGTTAATAGTATAGAATCTCTAAACTGTTTAATTTGGAGGAAATAAGTGAAGTATTATTTTACCCCCTTTCTTTATAAGAGGAAGAAATAGGACTGAAAAAGGAGTTACAGAGTCATTTCGCAACAAGATTATCACGGACTACTTAAAAAGGTGAATTTGAGGAAAACCTCAAGAATTTAAAGACCCTTACTGTAGAACTGCTGATTTCCCTGGGTGGTAGTAGTAAGGAAATAACTTAAAATGACAAATAATACATGCTGCTACTCCTCTCAGCCATGCGGTGATAGGCTCACGCTGCACTCTGTGGAAAACAGCTGGGACACATTTGGCAGCACTGACAAAGCGTGGAGTGTCTGCAGGCTACACAATATTATACCTCCAGCCCAAAACAGAAATAAACTAACCTCCTGAACGAGGCAGTGCAGCTATTTCAGGATGGCAGTAAAAGGCAGGAAAGCAGAAATTTTGCTTCAGAGGAGAGTGATCCCTATATTTTGCAAGAGCACAAAAAGTCCCTGAGAAGCCTGTGATCTGGAACCATGATCTGCTGCTGGAGCCAGAAGAGATATTACACACCCCAGCTGCTTATCACACCCGTTTACCTCTCTCCCATTCCTCCTCTTCCCTCCCCATTGTTGTACCTTTTCCATTACTCTCTACTGAATCCAGTTCTGTACAATGAGCAGGAAAAAATTAAAAAACAATCCTACAATTAATAAAACAACGAGCAGTACCTCTCTAGAGAGGGAAGGATGGGAAGACAGGTGATTAAGCAGTATGTGAAAACAATCCTCTGCCTTATCCAGATGTATTCACTACCACCTACTGCACCGCTTTCTAGTAATTAAGAATGATTGGATTATTTTGCAGAACAAGGTTGGTGACAGCCAAGTGTTTGACAGACAGCTCAGCCGCTACAACTAAGAGCTGGCATTTACACATAGCTGGAGCAGGATGAATGACAAATAAGCGCATCATCCAAATCATCTGACCATCTCCAGCAGTGCATAGAAGTGGGTACTCTTCTTTCAAACTAACTCTAGCAAATGGTTCACCTTGCTCAGAGTCGAAGGAAAGAGAAGAGGACTGTGTCTGTCTAAAGGGGTTGAAGGGTTGCTCTGTGTTGCCATACAGAGTCCTCCTAGGATGAAAGAGATGTCGTTCTCACCGCACTTCTGCAGGGTCAGCATTGTCCATAATTGTTGTCAGGTGGGTATTAGAGATAGTGATAAGGTCTCTGTTAACAGAAGCATTTTTGCATTATCAGGTAGGTTTGTTCATTGCTATGCCACCAGGTATCAGTGGTACATTTCAGGTGTAAAATTGGATCTTGGTGTGAGATCCCCTATTTCTCTATTCCTTTGCTTTTCGCTTTTGTCACAACAATTTGAAACCTCATTTGTAATTGCAGTTTGAATACATGGCAGGTAGAGGCACAAGCAACCAACTTCACAGTGTCTCATGGACCAGTCTTTTCACTAACTTGCTCAGAGATGCTGTTCCTACCTCACACAGAGGAGAGTCTGTTTGCCCTGAGTGCCAGTAAAATACCGGCTCCTACTAAGCTGACAGCCAAGCTCAGCAGTCTCTGCAAGGATATCATACCATGTTCCATTATTCTTAATGCAGGGCTGAATTCAAGTCTGGTTTTACTTAAACCCAAGATGACTAAGTGTTTACTAAAGCCAGCTGTTGTTCACTGGATAGCTTGATAATTTTATGATGGCCCTTTACTAATAAATCAAATACACAGAGAGGAAGGTAATGACAAGCTAACATATGTGTGCTATCTCATAAAACAAACAAAATATTAACAACTTAATAATACCATCAGCACAATTCCAGACGTGCTTGTGCTGCCTTTCCTAAGCTCTCATGCTAGACAAGCTCCTACCAAGTCCACTCAACATTGTCAAGGGTCTGCCTAAACAAAAATGCATCAGTGAGGGGATTACAAATGGAGCTGCTGTTGGAAAAAGACAGAGACTCGCCCCTCTCTTCTTTGGATGCTTTTCAGGAGGATGTCTCTGTTTCCATCATGTTCAATCCCCCTACCTTCCACTTCTAGGCCCTTCATAGCTCCAAACTCTCCACTGGGCACCTGCATCTCTGCCACCCTGGCTCCCCTTCGGCCTGGCTGGTGCATGACCTCCTTCTCTGTCCTGCCTCTTCCCCTACATCCACCAGCTCCCACAAATTCATGAGCAAAGCCCATGTGGTCCCCTCCTCTCTCTTACCCTGCATTTCTAGCGCAGAGAGTCTCGTGCCTACTAGGGTCTGCAGGAGCTGCCAGTTCATTAACATCCCAGGCCTGAAACAGTTTATATTTATAAATAGTTTAGACGAATACGTAATTTCACCGAGACTGGTAGAGCTCTACCACAAACTGCAGTGATCGAAGCATTGCAGAGATGATCTCTGGATCTCATTACAAAGGGGCCTTTACAACAGATGTTTTCATTGATGTTTTGAAAAGTAAAAGAAGCCCTAAACGCAGATGCCCAAAACAAGTAATCTTTTCTCATCTAAGTAATGGTGCAAAACAAGAAACCTCCTCTTTTTCTGAAACTCCTTTTCTGAAACCAGTCCAACCTCATGTTCAAGCAGGGCCTGTAAAAACCACTTTTGTTGTCAATATCCTTTGGCAGGGCAGCAACTTTTCCCTTCAGTTAGCGATGCTCTGGAAAGAAGGCTGAAGATTTTACATCCTTACAGAGTGGTAGATCAGCCAGTTCAGCTGCCTGATAGCTTTACAAGATGCTCCTCTGCTGCACTGATCACTGTTCTTGTTTCCTGCAATGGCTCAAATGCTTTGTCTGCCTGAGAAGTGGGGCTGCCTAAGAGTAACCAAGCTGAAAAGCACCTGGTTGCTGCCCAGACCAGTCTGGGTGATACAGGGTGCTTCTCTTTTCAAGGAATGCCATTTCCAATAATACCTTCACATGATGTTTTTCCCGCTCAAAAACTTCATAGATACAAACTCAAGAATTATTCTTTAAGTGAAATCAAAGTCTAAAGTCTTTATGCGACTCTTTTTTTTTTTTGGGGGGGGGGGGGGGGAAAACCACACAATGGGGTAGAACTCTCCAAGATGAGAAAGAAACAGAAAAACTTACAAGACTACATGCAAGATTCCTCCTGTGATTCCACTGATGTGCGGGGGGGGGCGGCGGTTAAAGTAAAGCAAAGCAGAAAAAAGTATTAAAGGCAAACTTTTCAGTTCACTGTAGGTTAATTCAATATAATCATACTTTGTCAGAAGAAATTACTTAATTTTCTAACGCTACTGGGCTTCTCTACCAAACAAAGAATAGCCAAACTACCTTACAAGAGTCTATTACAGTCAATGGAGCCTTTCAAGAGATTTTTGTGATCCTTTAATCTGACCCGTAAAGAACACAACGAAACTTGCATTATGGTGACACGGGCAATTTTTCCCCTGAGGAAGTTTACACAAGCCATAGCTCCAGTTACAGTAACCCTACCTCAGATCCCAGTTTAGAAGTGCCCCCTCCCCACCAGTGTCAGCAGAAATACCAGACTGGAACAGCACGCTTAAGACGTTCTTTGAAATAAAGGACATACATACATACATGCCCTGATCCAAGAAGGATTTTTACCAGTTTCACTAAGATCTAGACCCCACTGCACAGAACATGACTGCTGCAATTTGATTCCCCCAGAGAATTATAAATCCAGAGATGGTCATAGTAAAATGTATGGCCAGGACTCAAGCCTCCTGACATCTGTGTCAATCTTTGTCACCCATGCCAGTGACCCCCTAGTTATGTTTTACAATTACAAAGAAATAACTAGAAAAAAATTAAGGTATTTATCCCTCAGCAGATTTTCTATAATTTTTCCACTGAAACTAGATCAGTTTGTTCTAATACTTTTCATTTTTAGAGCATATTGATTGATATCTCTTGAATGGTAATGAAATGAAAAAGCTAAGCACATAGCAGAACATATCCATAGCTTGTAATGATTCCTAACAAGATGAAACACAAACCTGGGCTCACCTTTTCGCTTTTCTTCTTGAGCAGGGCATCGGCTGTTGTCTCCGAGAAAATGTGCATCCTAAAAAGATGTCCAGCTCCTTTCGTATACTCACCTGACTTGCACAGTTTACGTTTTTGAACATGGCGTTTTACGCTTGAATTATGAATTACTAGTGTTTTAACTTTCTCAACCAGAGGTCCTACAAGCTTCTGTAGTCCAGAGACACTTTGTTCCAGTTCATCTAGTCTTTTAACCTGTCGCTCTGCATTCCTGTTTATATTATAAAGAGATTTTTCCATTTTAAGGGAAAGCCTCTTCATTTCATTACTTCTCAGATTTTTGTTTCTTTCCATCCTCGATCCAGGTTCAGATGTTTCCGCCTTTACAATCTCAATGTCTTTTTCAATGCAACAGATTTCTTGGGAAACACTGTTAAGCTTCATAAGGACATTGTCTTGCAGAGTCAACAGCTTATCTATTTTCTGTTCAAGGGAGGCAAACTTCATATCCATGATGTTAAAACTTTCAGATGTGCTCACATCACTGCTCGCAACATGAGGAATTTCATTATCAGGTCTTTGGCTTTGCAAAGCACGTGGATCGAATATTTTGGCCAAGTTGTTGACCATAGACTTAGAAGAGCTCTGCCTGCTGGATGTGGTCATTTTGCTGGTTTGGGTAGGGGAAGGAAATGCTCTGATGATCAGCTGCTTGAAGCCAATATTAGTTGCAAAGGCTTCCCATCCAGACTGCTCAGATATACAGCCAAGTTTGGCAACCCCAGCTCAACTAATTTATAAGCTACTCTCATATATTCGACTGAAACAGAGGAAAGAGACATTGAAATTATATAGGAAGAAAACCACCTTTGATCCATTAATTTTTTACATATATATATTACATATATGTATATATGTTTCCAAATTAAGTGAATATAGAGATATGCATCCTAAATGCACTCAGTTCAGTGGCATCAGCCCTATCAGGGACTGAACTATTTGCACTCCAATGGAATTTGACAGCAAAAAGGCTACATGATACATGAGAAGTCTCTAAGGGTAGAGACACTTTGGCAGTGGTGTTGTTGCTTTTCAAAAGCGTAGTATGTAATATGATCCCTGCTCTGAAGAGAATAAGGGTCCTTACAGGGACCTTAAATGTGGCTGCTTGAAATTACTTTATCTTAAGCTGAGATTTTCAGGTTAAGACTATTGCTTGAAAAGCCTGTTATGTCAGGCAGAAAGTCAAGAGAGTTGTTAAAAAACAAACACATCACAGAAAGTAAAAGCAGGAGCCACTGCAACAGAGATATTTGGAAAACTCAGAGTCCCTTTCTCTACCCTATACTTCATCTACCACAGTAGCAATTCTCTTCATAATTTATTTATACATTTATCAAGAGTGTACTAGTTTGCCACATATGAAGAGCCTTTCATGTTTTACTATGATCTGGTCATAAAAATTCCAAAATACAAAGTTTTATAGAGGACTCGGTTCTTTGCTTTGTTCGCATGACAGTAAATGTCTCAAAACCAGTGGTTACCATGCATAACTCAGTTTGTTTTTTAAGTTTTGCTTCTACAAAAGGCCTTCTTTTCTTTCAGAAAGACAACACTAGACAAGAAGAAACATCATGACTGGGAACAGGATTTCCCTAGGCATAGGTCTGCATCGTTGCATTTTTCATGTCAGTTAGAAAAATAAAAACAGAATTTAAAAGGAAGAATAAAACCAGAACCTCTCATCTCACATCAACTACATTCCACATAAGCAAGGAACAAATCAGTATGCATCACCCTGATGGAGAAATGCTGCCTCTGAAGTACAAAGAAAAGTCTACCTTGAACAAATGACTGTCATAGATTGACCACACATAGGTCAGCCTGAACTTATGCTGTAGCTCTTATAGAAATCAACACATAAAGTCAGCCAGCTGCCTGGAAAACAGCCAGACTGCTGCTCTACTCAAAGGATCAAGAGCTTCTTTTGTGGTCCCGGTGAATTATTTCTTTTGCCAACATCAGTTTCTCCATTCTTTAAATGGGGAGCATAAGGGATAATTAGGTAAAGCACATATCAAGTGCAGAAGAGCTAACACACACTAGACAGCCTTTCAAAATTGCATCTGTTCACTAAATAAAGGATATGAAAGTTCTTGTCTTTATTTTAGGTGCAAAAGATGTCTTTTAGAGTCAAACACAGCTGAAGTTTTCTGAAGTTTCCAAAGGCATTCTCCACAGTCATTTATGAATCAACACGTAGTCAGTGCTGATAATTCAGCTAATTCAGGTGCTTGTTCTCCGATTACCACAGGTTAATAAAGGAGAAAAGTTCCTAGGTACATTTGTCATCTTCTGAGACTGGTATGTTACTGTGAGTGAAAGGTGAACTGTGTCCATGTGTGACCCTAAATCATGGAGTGAAATCTCTTCTTTACATAGCAGACATTACCAAGAGGTGACCACCACATGTTATTGTGCGTAACATACTCACTGAGCAGATCGAGAAGGTTAAATGATTTTAAAATAGAAAACATGATAGGAAAAAAAAAGACAAGGAGTTTAGGGATTCCTCTTTCATGGAAAGAATAATATACAGGACAGCAGTTAAAAAAGGAAAAGAATACCAAAGCAAAGAACACCACATCGGTTCCAGCAGAGTTATGTTGGAACCCCTCTGCCTTCTTCCGTTCATATCTGTTAGAAACATAAACCAAGTGCTCCTGATAGTTTCACATATGCACAAGTCTCTGTTAGAGTGAAACTTCCAGAAGAGGTGTTTGCATGTCTCTAAAATGGATAGGTTTGAAGAGCCATTTGTCTCGGATGAAACATCCCTGCAGGAGTTCACAGTGAGTTTCCCCCCTGTCCCCCACACCCCTGCAAAAAAAAAAAAAAAAAAAAAAAAGTTATAGCTCTAATGGGATTTTGTATAAGTATCAATAAGTGCTGCATCATTCTAGTTTTGTGAAATTTGGTGAATACCGTTAAAGGTTTATTAGACCTTACCACCCATCCAGCTGGGACTCCTGCTCTGGAGGATTTCATGGGCAAAGCCTGTCAGCCACAAGGGTCTTCTCCAAAAGGACATTACTTCGTGAAAACAAGGAAATTATTTTTTTTAAAAAAGGGACATACCGATAGTAATGGTAAAATCATGTGTGATATTAGTGCATACAGCCACATATGTTAAACATTTAAAACTCTCCTAACAGTTGCCCAGGGAAATGTTATGTGAAATACCTCAAACCAATACTATAAACACTAATAAAAATTTTAAGCTCTGTGAGGCAAGATCCTATTATCAAATATCATCTGTAAAGTCCTATTATTTAATACTATGCCACGGCCTAAAAAAAAGCCGGCCACTTAAAATGTAGAATGCAAACTATGAAAATGCTTCATTACAAACTCATCACTAGGCATTAGAAGTTCTGTCTGAAGCTGAAGTGAACTGGAAGAGAGAACTGCTGTGTAGTAGCAAAGAGGAATAAGTGAAAGCAAGCTAGCATCGGTTTGCTTTCTGGGCTCAGAAAGGTCTTGCCAGTAACTTCTTCAGAGCTGGGAATCTGTGATCCCTGCCTCTTGCTCTGTAAACTGGAAATAATCTTATATATTCATATACCTCTCAAGAGTTCAGTGAGAATTAATTACTTAAGGGAAAGTCTTCTGAAAAAAATGGTTTTATTGAAAGTTTTTGAACACTTCTGTCTTTGTGCAGTGGACTATTACCACAGTTACTTTATGAAGTTTAATAATATTATGTGTAAATAATTTGGGATGTTTTTAGTAATCAAACACCTGAATGCTCTTTTCCTAGTAACCGAAAGAATCTCTTAGCAACTAAAAAAATAAGCCCTAATAGCAGCTTTCTTATTTTCATTATACAAATTTTAGGGGAGACTGGTCGCTGGATTTGCCCAGCACCAAAACAGCTAAGAAGTCTTAAGGGGGTTAGGAGGGTCTGTTGGTGTCTAAGGGTACGAGCTGCAGTAATGGTTACCCTTCATGAATTGAAATAAAGAAACACAATCAACCGAAACAGCGTAGAAAGAAAACAATTCCACTAGTTTTGAAGATGACAGCATTCCCTATAAGCCTGACACTGCCTAATGCTCTGTTTCAGAATATTAACTCTAGGCCACTGTGCTATGGCAATGACAACATCAGTCCAAAGGCTGACATTGAACCCTGGCAAATTTTGCTCACAGGTGTAACTATATGGTATAGTGATCATCAACTGTGAAAAAATTGATGGTATTTAAAAATTTGCCAAAAGAGTTTTATTTCTTTCATTCAATTGCTGCTCCATTGATGTCGGATTCTTTTAAGTGGCATTTACATAAAAATCAATCATATTTCTTTTTTATTCCAAATTCAGATTAAAATGGCCTTACAGCAGCACATGTAATTTTTAAAATACAGAGGCAGTTAAAAAGTGGAAGAAACAGCAATGAAGTAGCGATGAATAAGTGGCTGCCATGGTGACTTTCACTTTTTTAACAAGTCGACAGGCATGACACAATGAGTCTGTGGGAGATGTGGTAAAACTCCATACTTTATATGGACATAGATAAAGGGGCTAAAGGTGAAGGCTGGACAGGCTAGAGAAGAAAGTCTTCCTTCTGCTTTCTCTCTTGAACTCAAACTGCTGTCAGTTATTTTCTCTGCGCACACAAATTGGAAAGGTGACTAGCAGTAGGATATTATCACAGCTAAGCCTGTTTGCTACCCAGGCTCTGGTAGCTGCCTGCTTCTGAACAGCAAGCCTCCAGTTAAGACATTCCTGGGGCAAGCTTTTAGCATGTTCTGACCCAAAGCCTGGGAAGGACAGGAAGTCCCCAAGTTCCACAGCATTTGGATGTCACTCTCACACATACTAGAGAAAAACATCTTTTAAAAAATTATCATAGCCCAAAACATCCAAACAGTCTATAATCAGTAAAAAGAGGTAATGCTTGTTTTTCTATCAGTGCAAAGAAAACCTATTTTCTGTTTTAAAAAGTTGTGCACTTAGTTTTCAACAACTCTTGGTCCTCTGATTGTGCTGATGAGATGTTAACTACTCTACCTTACCTTACCTTACCTTACCTTACCTTACCTTACCTTACCTTACCTTACCTTACCCTCTTCTAATGGATCCACCTTACAAGGAGTTTTCCTCCCCCTCTCCACTTTTTCAGCCTGAATCTTTTTAATTGAGTTCAGTTCATGTCAGTTCTTCATATTTCCTAACAATTAAAGCCCAGACAGTGCACCTTGTAAATTTACGGCTGCTGGCACCAAACATTATAAACACGAGCCCAAGTGGAAATGTCTGATTCGTAGAGTCTTATTCCAACTTGCTTGAGCTGTAAGCTATGTACTGGGACATGCTTCATGTTATGGAAGACTGCCACCACTGAACCTCACCTGGAGAACATGGTACCATATTCACCCACCTCGAGCCATTCTAGTCAAGGTATCTCCAAAATACTCATGTCCGGTTTGACATTTTACTGCTGTGGAGGCTTAGGGTGTTTCTCCCCCAGCCACGCATGAGTTTGCAGCACGTATATGACACACACTCCCCATTCCAGCCATTGCTCACTCATATGTGTAAGCAGCATGTGCTGTCCTGACATTTCTGTGATATGTCCTGGAAAGGATCAGGTTTGCATACGGTATGTATTAAGAGTGGGGAATAGGGGCACTGTGAGCAATTAGCTCTGACTTACAGGTGGTAATTTAGACCAGGCCACTGTGACCTCCACCTTCAGAAAAAAAATGTGTTATGAAACAACTTCCCTCCATCACTCAGAGATGCACTATATGAAATTTTATGCAATCTAGGTGTGGATAGGAGATGATGTATTTCAAGTTATACCCACACTGAATCTTTCTGCACATTTATTACTAAAATAGTGGGAAGATCTGGAGGAAAGTCAGCTGTCTTTATGCAGCTAAAAGACAATGTGGAGAAAATACTATTCTTGAACTTCTGTAAAAGTTTAAAAAAAAGTTTAAAAAAAAGTTTAAAAGTCTCAGTCTCAAAAGCAACCCCAGTCCTGGAGCTTCCGTAACTTCTCTAAGCAACCTGGTGCAGTGCTGACAATTTTCTCTGTCTGAAGGTTCTCCTAAAGCACGATCTAAATTTCCTGCAGTGCAAGCTGACTTCTTGACCTTCTGACTTCTTCATGGATATCCAATAAACAAGAATGGTTTATTCCCTTCTCCTTTGCAGATACCTTTTATGTATTCGAAGCTTATTACTGCATCTCCCTCTCAGTATTTTCTCAAGTATGTATTCATATGGCAGACAAAAATATATTAAAATTTTCTAGAAGTTATCAATATTGAGAAAAAAGCAGGAAAGCTTTCTTGAATGTTTTCCTAAAGATATTGCCTTCCTATATGAAAAGAAATCGAAGACACTCTGTGTGTGTCTGTGAACATATAATTAATTTATTTGTGAAAATGGTACAAGTCAACATGTTATACTGTATCTCCCAGAAAACAATGTAAGATTTGCCTTTCCTTTAAACATACTGAACTTCATTTCTACCAAAAAAATTGCTCAAATCCCTAAAATAAAATCCCAAGACAGATAAAAACATCAATTCATAAATACACAGCAGGAGTCAACTTTTCATAAGCTCAGATAATCAAATTAATATATACTGTATTATATTTTAATTACTTAAATTAAGTAAATGCCTGGAACTTTCGTGTTTCACTTTCTTCCTTAAAAACTAATTCTCTCCAGCAATCCCGACCACCTTCTTATCTTTAGCTATCTTAACCCTACGGTTGATCTGTATTCATCCACTTAATGAAAATGCGGTCATAAACTCAGAAAAGGCAGGGAATATATGTTAGCCTGTTTTTATGAAGTTCTAATTCAATTTCTTCATTCCAATGCTGTATCTTAAAAAAAACCCTTTTTCTGAAACTCTGATCAAGAGAGATGCAGATTTTGTGGTTGTACTGGCCACAGGACCTAGCAGAGAAGTTCCAGTAATATCTTTTATATCTGAATCTTCAACTGTGTTTTGGAGACAAATCACGTTTTTGTGGTTTTCCTCATTGTGGTAGTGGTCATAAACTCTAGACATCCCACCAAAGAAGGCTGCCTCCTTCAATCATTTGCAATTAAGGTGTTTTGAAGAAGACCTTTATATCATTTACAGAATACTTCTGTAGAAATCTCAGTAAGATTCAAATCTCAATAAGCCTCAGAGAAGAAACAACTTTAGGCTTCAGGGAACAGGAGAGCTACTATCTAAAATATTCAAGGACTCTGCTATATGGTAGTGAAAGTGCTGTACCTAGCAGTGCTTGTGAGAGCTAAAGCGTGTCTGCTCTTTCTCTAGCACATAACAGCAGCTCCCTGCGAAACAATGTAAGCTTACAGCTGCTCAGCTCAGAAACAGACTAGAAAGCAAACATGATTCAGAAAGTCATGCTGTTTACTGCAAGTTCACAGATGTCCGTGATGGTAGAACAGGAAAACCATTCTCTTCCCCCTTTGCTCCTCTCTTCCACCCTTCCCAAACAAAAAAAGACACATCAATACGATCAGGAAATTTATCCAAAACAATACATTTCTACAATCAATCAGCAGTTACGTTGGACTCTTTCACTGTGGGGGCTGAAATAACAGTATGCCTAAGATTAAGTGACATACTGTGTCATAAGTGATACACCATTATGGCTGCCCTGGGGTCTGCCCAAAACGCTAGTCTGGAAGTCTGCTTAAGGTCAGAAAAGGAATCGGCTTTATACAAGGCAGGAGCATACAGCAAGAAAAGTCTGGCACTGAACTTCATGAGGTAGGACTAGGGAATTTACTGCTCCGCAGGGCCCTCTGCATATGACTACTCTACAACCTGTTAATTAATTATGAATTCTGACTTCCTTTACTCTAACGACCCTGGTAACTAAGCATCCTGGAGATATCCTAGTGATAAATTATCTGCCCAAAACGCTAGTCTGGAAGTCTGCTTAAGGTCAGAAAAGGAATCGGCTTTATACAAGGCAGGAGCATACAGCAAGAAAAGTCTGGCACTGAACTTCATGAGGTAGGACTAGGGAATTTACTGCTCCGCAGGGCCCTCTGCATATGACTACTCTACAACCTGTTAATTAATTATGAATTCTGACTTCCTTTACTCTAACGACCCTGGTAACTAAGCATCCTGGAGATATCCTAGTGATAAATTATGAGAGCAAGTCCCTGAAACAAACTACAGAGAGATCCTGGTTACTGGTCAGTGATCAACCTGCAGATGCCATGTACTGGCCTGTTAGATATACCACCACCTTCGAAGTTTGAGACTCTCTGCAAGCATTCACATCACCACTTTTAGAAGAAAAAAAATTGTTAATTGACCTGTATATCTCTCTGTAGAAAATATCTAGAAATTTGAAGATGAAAATGATAATGGAGGACACTATCCATGTTCTGGGGATGATAGTCCTTGTACTTCTGTAGATCTCTGTCATGTGGAAAAGTATTTGCACAGAACAGGCAACCCACTGCAAGTTGCGTGGTGCAGCACTCATCCAGGTCAAGCACAGCTCACTCACACATGGTGTCCCACCGTTAATGGGTTTCTTCAGGTGAGTAAGAACTGCAGAACACATACAAAAGCCACCACAATCAGCATCTGTCTGCTGCACAGCTGAAGTTCAAAGCACTTCACTGTCGAAGCGCACAATGTTCTTTCACTGAGGGTTGGTCTCCACTACCATCACCTCCTGCTGTCAAGATATCACATGAAGATATCACCTCTGCTTAGCTGTCCCCAATTTACTGTACTAAAACAAAACAAACCTCAAAACCCAGAGTTTCTTAAGGCTAAAAAATACTCTGTGAGATATTACCCATTAATAGCCTAAAACTCTATTTCCAGGAAGCCTGTTTAAAGGAAAATTCCTGACTTTCTGAGGCTAAAGCAGAGGTGTCATAACTCTGAAACACAGTAATGAAAGAAGTACTGTCTCCAGGTGCAGCAGGAGCTGTACCTCATTTCATCTGCTGGGCAGACTGGTTAAAATCTTTGGTTGAAATCCAAAACTTTCTGGCAGCTAGCATCCTGTATTAAAATTTATAAACCACGAAAGGCCTTTTCTTACAAAAAAGTTAATTCAGTATGGATAGGCTGAAAAGACTTGAAAGGGACAGTCATCAGAAGTGGTTATATGGAAAATTGGATGTAAGTAACACCTTTCACTCCATCAGAACACACTAAAAATACAGTAAAAGTAATTTCAGTGAGAAAGGGAAACTGTATTGATTAAAAGATCTTTAAAAGAGCTGTGAAGAAGAGCCCCAAAGCTGCCTGGAATGTTGGGAGGTAGAATTTTTACAAAGGATGTATTATCTTCGCCAGAAGAAACATACTGATAGCTCATCTTCCTTCAAGCTGCAAAACCTACCTATTGTCCAGCCCTCAATATCAAAGTCGTGGTCAGAAGCAGTGGACATTCTCTGGGGTGGCTGCCCATGCAACAGGCAGCACCAATAGAAGGAGCGGTTGAAATCCATGTGTGTCTTGGGCTGACACTCTGTGATCAGATAGCTTTATGAAACTAAGCTTTAAAAATGAAAGGCTTCAGATTCCTTATGAGTTAACCTGTTTTCTCTGCTGTAAGAGCACTGCAAAGATAACAACACTCAGGCTAGTCAAGGTCCCAGTGTGATGGCAATGAGAACATAGTGCTCTTCTGCTGAATTACTACGGATTCATTTTCACTTGTGGTGTTTTGTTCCCTGCTGCCTTCTACTGTGAGACCAGATATGCGAGTAAAAAAGTGGGAAAGAGGGTTTGGGAATTTTTGTTTGGTTGGTTGTTTGGTTTGGTTTGGTTTTTTTAATATCAACTACTATTAGCCTATTTCTGCATAATATACTCACTAAGAAATTATTTTATCCTGCTCCACTGCTAAGGCACCGCACCAAAACCAGGAATCCACTCATTCTGTAGGTGAGCCAGGGCAGTGGTTATTTATCCAGGCAGGCTCTGCTGAAGCAAACATTTTTTCACCAGTACAGTTGCAGTGAGAGATGGAATTAAACAGATTTTAACTAAGTAAATCATCACAAAAAGCTGTGTGCAGAAAATACCTTTACCCATCTCTTCTACTTCCTGAAGGTCTAGTGTCAAAAAAAAAAAAGTTAAATAAATGGCACATTCATAGTGAGCATAAATGACAGAATCCAGGACTGTGAAGAAGAAGAATAAGGGAAAGCACCATGAGATGCATGTGCTAGAGACCACTGTTGTTAGGGAATGGGTAATTTGTGCTGATTTTACTTGTAGGATTTGCTAATTCTGGTGAACATTTGTTGATATTTTATATAGATTGTAGCCTGTGCCTGGCAAGTTTCCATAGCACACCTTTATGCTTTAGGAATGAAGAATTCAATGGAAGGGTATTACATAAAATTTAACTTCAGAGCTATATTAAAAAGCCCTAAAATCCAGGAAGTATTACAATCTTTCTCCCCTTTGCTTGGTTTGTTTTATACCAATATAAACAGCCCATTCTGCTCAATTTCATACGTCAGAAAGAATGGACATTAGGTAAACAAAGGTTACAGAAATGTCCTCCCTGTCTCCCTGCTCTGCCCAGGCTGCGTGCACTAACACCATTTTGTGCTGGTAGATATTCTCAGCAACAGAAATGCCTTTTAGCTACATGTCTTTTGTAGTGATTTTCTTCCCCCTAGAATGCTCGTTCCAAAATGAAATATGGCAAGTTCTCAGACCTGTAGGTGAACGTTGAAAGCCATCACAATCACCACCTAGTTTTGTCTCCCTTAACCCCCACATAATTCAACTAAGTGATCACTCCAGATGCCCACTCACCTGGCTGTAAAGACGAGCCACATTCAGTGCCCAAGCAGAGACAGTCAGGGAATAAACAATATCAACAGCCGTGACCAAGGTCCTGTGTGGCACCTCTTCAATTTTCAATTACCCGATGAGATCTAAAAAGTGCTATCATAGCTGGCAGGACAGTAATGTATGAAACAAGCTGAGATTCATCAAATATCTTCTATAATAAAGCCTTTTTGTTTTAGTTTGTCAAGCTTCAAAAATTGAATTTGAAACTTCCAAAAATGAACATCAATCTTGACCTTAAAGTTGTGACAAATTTCAGATGAAATTATTTCACCCCCTCCCCCCAAAAAAGAAGAAACTTAAAAAGATGTTCTGTCTGTGCTAAATATATTGTTGTCACCACTTACACAAAAGCTGGGGAGAGGACCCTTGCTGACAATTATCTGCCTTTGCTAACAATAAAAAATGCTCAGACTTCACCAACTTCTAAACCAGAGATTTCACAGAGTTTTTCTGTAGCTACATGAAAGCTGCACAGAGCTTGCTTTCCTGGAGGCCACCGAATCAAGGGAGAACTTCCCTCACAGATGCAGGGAGTCTGGGCAGGTTTTACCTCGCAGATGTTTCTCTTGCCTTCAAGAGACTGCAGCGGCACTGGCAGATGCACACCTGCACTCTGAAATCCTTTCTCCGATGCTTTCACTTCTCTCTATGACACCCTTCAGTTCTGTAAAGATCCTGTTTAAATGGAGCAGAGTGAGTCATGCAAGGAGAAGAAACCAAAGTCCTAAGAATTGAGCCATTATGCACAAAAAAGCAGTACGTGACCAGATGTCAGGACAGTCCATAAGAAATGCAGAAGAAACTCTGAGGCTGCACATTTGCCATTTTTCAACTTCCCAGTGCTTTTCTTGGGAAGCGATGTTCCCTAAGACAAGCCAGGAGTAAAATAACAGCTGCATCATTCAGTAAAGAGGATGGGCTAAGCTTTTATTTCATAGAAATGCTACAGAGAAACTGCTCTCAGAGGTCAGTTTGGGCACCTGATGAGCACAATGACCCAAAAGACACACAGCTGGATTACAGCACCTATGAATGAAACACTATTTCCCTACCTAGATGTGCAGGCTAAGTAAAATCATTTAAGATTTAAAGTGCTTGGCCTATAGACCAACTGGCTAAGGAAAAAGAGCGCTTCCTTTGGCCAGCCATAGCTTCTCCCAGACAGAAGTCTCTTTTCATACAAATTTTATCAACATGTAATGCTGGATAAGTCCACAGTTTGAATAAACAATGAAGTACACCAGTGCTACAGAAGTTGGCTAAATATAAGAGTCTGGCATTACTGATTCATTAATATTCCACTGCTGAAACAGTGTGTTTCAGCCTGTAAATGCTGAGGAATTACATTTCTTTCCTTTTAGGAAAAAGTATTTTTTTAGTGCTATGCTGCCTGCCGAGAAGCCTCACCTCCCTACCACATCGTGTCATTTACATGATTGCACTCCTACCTGTTAAATCCTTGATTTCACACAACTACCTGAGTTTTCTTTCTTTTTCTCTCCCAGAAAGTGTGAGGCAGTCTTCCATTAGACTTTGAAGAGCTCCAACAGTCAGCATTATTAATCTACAGTCCAAAATTAAAGCCTTGTGTTAACAGAATGGATTAAGAATAGGTTAAACTAGCTCACAAGTGTCTAAAGCCACATATATTTTTCCAGTGAGTTCAGAAGAACCAAAGCATTGGGCTCAATCCATCACCTCAAGCTCAGCAGTTGTACCACATCTTTGCCAAAATGCATGCATTGTGCTTTCCTGTGTCACCCACACCAAATTAAAATCCCGATACAGTGCATACTTGCAGGCTACTGAAGTGGAGGCTTTAAGCCTTTGCTAAGTCCATGCTGTGGGATTCTGCATTAGTTTATGAGGAGGATTTTAAGCTAAAGACACCAGAAATGAATTATTATCCATTTAGGAAGGAAATTCCACACCAGTGGCCAGAACAGATGCAAGGCAACCTTTGCTGACAGTAGTCATGTTTCAGTATCACCTTTACTATCTGACGTCATTATGTGCACACAGAAGTGTTTGTGACTGCTTTTTGAAAAGTCTTTAGGGAAATGTTTTGCCTGCTGTTCATACTTACCTGTGAACTTCTGAAGTGCACACTTGAACGTTCAGGTGAAAGCAAGTGCACTGCTTATAGAAGCTGGATGCCTTCAGAAAGTGAGAAGAGCAGCCATCCACTGAACAGCTCATGCAGGACACCAGCTGCGTGCACTAGTAAACAGGCCTAGTTTCTTAGTGAGTGAAGCAGGTGGTCAGAGCAAGCACTGCCCTCCGGAGACCCTCGGTGCTCTCCTAGAAACTTGTCCAGCAAAAGGCAAGATGGGAAGAATTTGTAGCCTTCTCTTTCCTGATTGGCCCATGTAGTTTGCCCAGTCACTAATTGCACTTCATAACCTATCTGAGAACAGCAAAGAGGGTGGTGATGTTTAGCCAGCACGGTCTGCTTGCACCTGTAACTTCCCCATGCTTCTGCATAAGGGGGATTATAGGCCACCTGTAACTGCATTGTTAAAATGCAAAGAAACAGGGAACAGAAATGTTAGAACTCTTGCTGCCTTGTATGGCCAACCACAGTGAACATCCTGTGTTATGCAGTGCTATAACATTAAATAAAACTCCATAAGTAGCAAAATCTGACTTGAAAAAACAGCAGGATTAAGAAACACTATAGCTATGCAATGTAAGAAAACTAACGTTCTCTAGGAGACAGGTCTTTTGCATTTCTTGATGTGTTTTCAGGCTAAATTGTTACCTGTGGGTTTTTGTATTTTAAAAAAATAAACATAACACTGCTTAGGATAAGTTTGTTGTAGATAAACAACAATGTTAATCAAAGATTGGATCTGGATTCCTCAGAGTCTAGTGACTCTGCTTCTGGGACAGGGAAACACGAGAAGAGCAGTCTTGTTATGAAACAAACTCTCTTCTTACCTCAAAGGCCCTCTCCTCTCTTCCCCTGACCTATCCTCATCTGCTCCCATCTTCTATTTACAGAGCTCTATTAACGTTAATCACTCTAATTTGATCACAAGTTTTTGGGCTCCATAAGGAAACCGCCTGGCCGATTTCCATGCCCTTTAGCCTGCAGAAGGGCAGAGCAGAGGATGAAAATGGTCCACTCTCACTTCACACAGCTGGTGGAAGCTTATGTTATAGGCCTTATTTTCTTTTAAACTCTGTACTATCTTTGGGATCACAGTTACAAGTCACACCCTTTTTCCTATTTGAAGGGAAAGCATAGGTAGATAAAGCCCTATCGATACTCCTGTCTGGCTTTCCTCTCCTCCTCAGCAGGATAGCCAGCAGTCAGTATTATTACGCTGGTTAAAGATGGACATAAAGGCAAGGAAAATAAAGTTACAGAACCCTAAACCCCATAAATCTAACTGTAGTCATTGAAAAGTTGTTTAGCCTAAGGCAGGCATCCTCTACAGCCAAGGGAGAGAAAGAGTGATGCCTACAGTTCAGCTCAACCCCATGTTGCCATGGAGGACAAATGGGAAGAAGTGTCCCCAGTCTCCTCCTGACTAAAGGAGAAGAGAGGCTTCAATTAGAAACCTCAATTTTCAAGGGCTATGGGCAGAGAAGACTATTCTCACCTTTTGCACCCCTTCAAAAATTGCTACAACTACTCTTAGAAAACAGTCCATTTTCATCACAGAAACTTGAATTGCAGCTTTCAACATCATTTAAATTATGTCTACCCTAGTTCTGGGCAAGAGCCAGTCCTGTAACCCTGATCTTTCTGCACTGTCAGGGCAGGCTTTAACAATAGAGAACAATAAAACAGCCTATTCTCATCTCAAAACATTAAGTAATGTCTTTGATTTTGTGAGAATATGTGGCAGATGGCAATTTCATCGTGACTCCTATCAGTGCATCTCTCATGAATGCTGCTTGGACAAATGGCATCAGCAG
>NW_010422606.1:22966-43569 GCF_000710305.1 Buceros rhinoceros silvestris
ATCATGGATCAGACCTTGCCCTAAGGGCATGAAATACATGAGGACTGATCAGAAATCAGAAATTATTTCCTAACTCTGCCTACACAACAGAGATGAGCACTGCCAGAGGGATTATTCCTTTCAAAATATTAGACTTCCACTTATTGGCAAGGCAGTTTTCAAAAGCTGGAAAAAATCCACACTCTCCGGAAAGGTGGCACTTTCACGCAGCAATCTCACTTTGCAATGAGGCCATGCTATTCGGTTTCTCCTTATTCTGCTCAGCTGGTTTTACGGTCTCATAAAAGAATTCATTCCTCTCTCTCTTGCTCACTCTCTTTATGTATTTTTTAAAGAAGTATGCTGTTTCTAACCAATGCTTTTGCCTTAATACTCTCTGAAGATTCATACATACAGCTCTAAGTAGAATCACGGCTCTAGAAAATCATGATTGCTGGGAAAAGATGAATGGGGAATGACTGGCTACCATTTCTCCCAGTGGAAGAGGATGGAGACGCCCAACCCAAGTATTGCACATCAATTCCAAGCGAGAAACAGACTGTCACACTAATTACCTGCTGTGGAGCTTACTGCCACAGGATATTGTGGGTGCAAAGGGGTAAAAGGACAGATAAAAAGGCACTGGACAAAATTACAAAGGATAGCTTCATTAATGGCAATAGTGAAGACGTAACCTCTGGCCATGGGCTGCTGTCTGACTGTCTGAAGGTAAGAAGGTCTAACCAGGAAAGACTTCTAGGTCTGTCCTGCCTAACAGCATCAAAGATTTTGTGTTCTCTCATGGCTTCTCTCCCATCATGCTTTCACCTGGAAACATTTGGAAGCCTTGTCGTGACCTCACTCATCTTTCTGTCTGTCGGATTCAATTTCGTGGCTCCTGCATTTTTTTTTTTTAACCTAAATTTTTCATCTGACGCCATGGAAAATGAACGGTGATTACCAGGAGTATAAGCCTCTATTCCCTAATGAATTCATATGATCTAGTGCGAGAATTAAAAATAGTTGCCACTGGAGCTAACCAAAGAGTTTTGAAACAAAACACTGGAATGTGTTGGAAAACGATGTCTCATGAAAACAGAATACTGATGGACACAGGAGATGGGCACTGGGGAAGAAAGCAAAGCACTGCTTGCAACCCTACTGAAATGAAGCATGTCTATTTTTCATTTCAGGGCAGTGTTGCTTATTGCTGTCCTCTCTTCAGGGGCTAAAAATGATTACAATGAAACAGAAAACCTGATTAAATAAGCCAGATTACAAATTTCTTTGCAAACTGATTTTAACCAGCTTTCTTAGTCAAAGGCTTCGTTAGCTTCTGGAAACCTACTGACAGAACTGAAGTATACTTATTGTGAAACAGAATCAACTATATGTCAAATTAATTGATCTATTTGATGTAAAAAGAGGATTTTACATGAAGCTGGGGGGAGTGTGTGTGCTATTTTTGGGTTTGTTTTTGTTTTAAATACTAGTCTATGTTCTACACAGCATACAGAGTTAAGGCAGAGCAGGAAGCTCTGGCAACAGATATAACAGTTGGGATCTGCAAAAGTCTTTTAAATATTTCTTCTTACTTTTCTCCTTTTAGCCCTGCGCCACTACTAGCAATTTTCCTTAAAAGATATGGTTTCTTAATGTCATGGTTTTGGTAAAAGAGTACAGACAAATCCTTCAGTTCTTGGGTTTTGCTGTACTAGCTGTTTCAAATTTATTTTCAGTGGTAAGCATGCCACAATGAGGAACATCACCATATATCAAGTAGCTGTAATCAGGCAGATCAGGTACCAGTCATTTTCCTAACGGAGATCCAGTGTCAGAGATCAAGCACGAAGGATCAGATGTCTGCACTGCCACCATCCAGAATCGGGTGTCATGGATCAGGACTGTAACTGCAAGGAATGAAGTGTCATGTGTGGCAGAGCGGGGAGCGGATACTGCCCTGGACCTCAGTGGGGGGACTGTGTCCTGTAGCTTCACCACTGGGCATTGAGGATTAACAGAGCAAAGACAAAGGTGGTTAAATGATTGTTCTCTTAGGAAGGCTTCATGCCTCTTGACCAAACATTGATTTAGTCGTATAGGCGTGTGTCCAGGTGAGGAGTACCTGCAATATTGTATGTGCAGTTAATCTTTTTAGACACTGCTAGTCATCTATTTGACTTGCTGCTCAATATGTAAATACTTACTTTTTTTTTAAGGATGAATGCATGTCATGACAAGGGAACATCCCAAACTTGCTCCTGAACCCCAGAATCATTTCGCTGGAAATGACCTTTAAGATCATCAAGTCCAACCATTCACCCCACAGTGACAGGGTCCCTAAACCATGTCCCTCAGTGCCACATCTACACGGCTTTTAAACACTTCCAGTGACAGGGACTCCCTACCTACCTGGGCAGCCTCTTCTAATGCTTCATGACCCTTTCTGTAAACAAATTTTTCCGAATACCTAACCTAAATCTCCCCTGGCACAACTTGAGGCTGTTTCCTCTCATCCTGTCACTTGTTACATGGGAGAATAGACCAACCATCACCTTGCTACAGCCTACTTTCAGGTAGTTGTAGAGAGTGATAAGGTCTCCCCTCAGCTGTCTTTTCTCCAGGCTAAACAACCCCCATTCCCTCAGCTGCTCCTCACAGGACTTGTTCTGTAGACTCTTCACCAGTTTCATTGTCCTTCTCTGGTCAAGCTCCAGCCTCTCAATGTCCTTCTTGTAGTGAGGGGTCCAAAACGGGACACAGTATTTGAGGTGTGACCTCACCAGTTCCGAGTACAGCGGGACAATCACTTCCCTTCTCCTGCTGGCCACACTATTTCTGAAAGGAGCTGAAGAGGCATGATTTCTTGAAATGGTCCAATGGAAAGGTCAAGGACCTGTCAATGCCCTCTACTCCTCTTCAACACATTATCACTATGTCCAGTACTTGCAGAATTAGCTGCAACTGGGAACTGTGGTGGAATATGAAGAAA
This sequence comes from Buceros rhinoceros silvestris, assembly GCF_000710305.1. Lineage (NCBI taxonomy): Eukaryota > Metazoa > Chordata > Aves > Bucerotiformes > Bucerotidae > Buceros > Buceros rhinoceros. Next base: position 25,938 of record NW_010422606.1, read on the forward strand.
AGAAAATAAAATGGAAGAAAAAAAATCTAGGATTTTTTTAAATAATAATAAACAATTCTTCTCATTTGGTTCACCTTGCAGGTTTTTGAGATCAAGAGAAAATACCAGGGAACTAAGGTCAAGTCTCTGCTCAGTACCTGTTTGCTGTACATCCCCTTAAGTAAGTTGTACAATACCTATCTGACTCAGTGTCTCCATTTTTCAAACAGGGATGATAACCATACGGCAGTGTCATTCAGAGGAGTCACAAGATACTGAGATCTTTGAGACCGGAAGGAGTCATCAGACCATGAAAATGCAAAGAACTGTTATGATTAAAGTTATGCACAGGAGCATCTTTAACTGTCATAAACATAATCAGAGATGCACTAGAGTGGATTAGATGTCACACTAACAGAAAGAATAATTATGTCTCTTTTGAGTAATGGCAGTTAAAGAAAACAATGTTTTTAACCTTTCCGCTTTCTGAAGGAGTGCTTACATGATTGCTTACTGCTGTAGGAAAAATAACCCACAGACACAAAGCTCTGAGTAACAGCTCAAGGGACACGACTTTTTTAAATGGTCCAGATAGAATATCAAGGACCTGTCAGCCATGTGCTCCCCTTGAACACTTCATCACTCTGCTCAGGTCACTGTTCAGAAGCATTTTGAGCAAAGCTGTTGATTCTTGTAACCTGGATATTTAGCTACGAAAGAACACCACTGGCAGCACGCTCCCTGCCTCATGCTAACTCCTCGCACAGCATCTATTACGCCCTCTTCTTCAAAGAAGAATTGTTGACTTAATCCATAAGCTAATACAGTATATATGAATATTAAGTAGGGAGCTGCTGGTAGGCTCTAAATTCACACTATTTCAGCACAATAACATGCATTCACTGGCTTGAACAGGTCAAGGAAAAATGCAAGGGAGCATTACAAACATGAACCTTAATCATCTTATTCCATGGTGGGGTAGAATAATTTACATCTCCCAAACAGAGACTTGGAGGTGTGCTTTAATATGAATAAACAATGCAATTTGCTTATTTGAGGTGTCTCAGGCTTTCAGGGCTCAACAGAAATTGCAGAAACAGAGTCAAACCCAATTGCAGAGTAAAAGGTTCCAGTCTGGTTCATTAGTGCTCCAGCCGCCCTCACAGCACTTGCTATGAGTTAGTCTGCTCAAGCTCAGGACAGACTATTTGAGCACACCTGTTTTAAAACTTTGTTTGTTTTCTAAACACTCAACAGAAGAATCTGAACCAACAAAATACAAAGGAGAAACAGACAGGTAAATTGAAAGAAACATAAATAAATAAATAAATTCAGCTCTTCCATCCTCCCCTCTCTTCCCAGCTTACCTTCCCAATCTATCGGTAGATACAATAAATATTCCAAATTCCTGCAAATGTCTTTAAACTGCAAAGTGTTTCAGTGTTTCAGTGGCTTGCATCCCAGCTTTTCTTCATCAAAGGTGGGATAGACGAAAGTTTTAAGGAAGGCATCAGAAGTGCTTTTTACAGTGATATCGTTCACTCCTTATCTAGAAATTATCTTGAGGCACAAATCTTGTTTCTGCCCTCCTTCATCTTGAGCTGGGAAATAAGATTGGTGGATGCAAGCAGCTTTGATTTTTCTTACGTTAACACACAGAGTCACAGATCTGTAGATTCTAGGAGAGGATAAGCAGTTTATAATCATGTATTCCAATTAGTTTGCTTTAGTACCAAAAGATCACCTTGTGATTCTCAAGAACCCCTCAGAGAACAGCTGATTGTCATGATGCCTACCACTGCTGAAGCAAAAAAGGAAACACCATTGTCCTCAGGAAGCACTCCTGGAAAGTACTGACACAAGTAGGTTCACCGAGAACATCCAAAACTATGATCTGAAGCTATGACACATTTTGATAGTGCTTGGTATTAAGTCCTTGGTATATGAGCCATCTGTAAATCCCGTCTATTATTAGCAGGGATAAAGGAATATGCCTGGAGCCATTTAAGGCACAGGAACAATTGGAGAGAGATGAACTTGCTGTAGTTTACGTTCATATAGCTGAACACCATGTTTAGAAAGTCTCCTAACCCCACAAGACTCATCACCATTTGCAGGTACTTTGATATAAATGGTTTATAAGACAGAAGAGAGGAGCCAGCTACAGCCATTGCACTGTTACATTTTGTGTCACAGGTCTGAACCTTTCTCACTCCAGCACCTGTTTTACTGCTGACAACTACAGCCTTCTAACTTTTCAAGCTGCTCTGACACCATCAGCTTCTCTTCAGAGGTCCACAGACTCTCTGAGAGGCATGAAACACGATGTCTGTGTTCCATGGCTTGGAGATTACCAGCGAAACCTTACAGGGTGAGCAGCACATGCCTGTCACTGCAGAATCAGCCATGGCTGTGTCTATCACCAGTTCTTCACCTCAGCTCCAATATGAGCCCTGTTATTTTGCTGGCTAGGAAAATCAAACGAATGGACTATTCTTATACATGCTTATTCCACAGCTATTAGAAATATGCACTCAATTTCCAGGCATTTCAGGGTTCACAAGAAGCAGGCTACTGAGTGATTCCCAAGAAGATACCTGGCTCTTTGCCAGCATGACACCCAAGCTCCCTATCTCTTAGGAGTTTAATATTCCCATTCACAAGCCTAGTTGCCCCCCTGCACACCAGAGTAAGGAAAGGAGAAATGTGGTCAAGAAGGGCAACACCCTTTTTCTTTTATAGGGATCACAGGATCTTTCACTTCCAGACACTGTGGTCGGGACAAAGGTATGGAAAGCTTCTCTAAAAGAAATGCAAGAGCACTCAACTGATCTCTTTGGGAAGGATTTATGACAGAGCCTGCTCAAGCACAATTTTCAAAAGAATGTTTCGCTTTATCTTTCATTGGGCTGCTCTGCTGTGTTGTTTAAATGTTTAGCTTGTTTTCCAAATTTTAGTCTGTCTCAAGGAAAACAATCTGACAATCTCTCAAATACCATCCCAAAGAAAGTCCATGAGAATCAAAGACCCATTATAATGAGCAAAACCTGGTCCAGAAAGTCAGCAAACAAGACTTCTTTTGCAAACACTGAAACCTGACCTTCATACCTGATTCATTTTTCTGTCTCTCTGTCTAGATATTCCCAGGAAAAGACAACTCCCATTATAAGCTTGTTGGCAACTCAGAGTATGTCCATTCCAGTCACGCACATGTGAATTTACATTCACAGCAGCTGGTTGAAGTCTGACCATTTCAGATCCCTTGCATGTCTACCACGGTGCACATTTACTTGGTATATGAAGTGTAAAAGAATGGAAATCATCTGGGAAAGGCAAGTGATTCCTGTATCATATTAACCCTCCAAAAATTTCCTCCCCACGTCTATAAAACCACAAACGACCTGACATCTTGACAGCTCTTTGTTGAATCCAGCTCCATTTTCATTCCTGAAGACAGCTCTCTATTTTCTACAGGGAAAGGTCAGTAATGTTAAGAAATGGAAGTAAAGAAAGCCAATCACTCAACAGCAATCGGGCTAATCTGTGCTGCCCACAGTACAGAAGTCAGTGTTGGCAAAGTATTCTTTTGTTTAAAATTGCTATGAAGGAGTCTGAAGTATAAAGGTATATTCTGCCTTGTAGAACATGGAAATACCTTCCATCCACCCCCAATGCCATACTCCTACCTCACTAATTCCAAAACTCTACTCTCTCATACTATTTGTGGGGTCTGGGCTAGCCAGATGGTTAAACCATTGCAGAATCAACCCTTAACATAGAACACTGAAGAAGCCAGCTTGAGTGAAATGGAAAAAGTTCTCAATTAACAACATATGAGAGACTTTGTAAATATATGGGAAAGTCAGAAAGGCAGATGTGGAAGGAGCTGAAAGAAACTGTGAGCATTAAGGAGACTACAGAAAATAAGACTTCTGAGGAGCAGAAGATCAGAACTGATCTCACCCTATTGTGCCAGGAAACACATAATCTGCAAAGCCTCATACAGCTCATACAATAGGGCACCAGTATGACTATTGTCAGCTACTGTCAATTCAAAAAGCAAGAAGATCCTGAGAGGAGAAACAGCAGAAAGAATAAAAAAACAGGATTTTTTTTTTAAAGTAACAACAGAAACAAGGCACAAAACATGATAAATAAATCTGAATGTAATATGCTTTACAGACTGAAACCTGTATCAGCTAAGCCCTCTGAGGAATGACTTTCAGATATAACTAGCAATGTCAGTCGTCCAAAGAGGTTTTTCACCACTGGAGGTCACTGTAAACTGTAATTGCTCTTTATCAGTCCCTCAAAAGAAAAAATACACGGTACACAAGTTATCTAATATCCCCGCTCTGAAGCGAGGCAGAATTGAAATATCACTTGCAGAGTATTTGAAAGATACCCATGGGTAATCGGTGAGGACTTCTCTTTGCTGGGGACACTCATTCTTGTTCCAATTTATTCCGAGCAGAGCAATTGGCAGACTGCTGAGAGTCTAGCCTGCATACACCCAGGGACAAGTTTTTTATCTGTCAGCCTGCCTCTCTTACCCGTCTCACAGACACTCCTCCTGAACAGCAGGTAAGGTGACAGGGACACAATGGGAGAGGTAGTATTGCAGCTCATAAAAATCACAGGGTTGGGGTTTTCTTCAGAAAATGACTGTAGGATTATCTGCATTAGGATCTCTAAAAAAAGACAAATGTTTGGCAACCGTTCCTAATAAAAACATAAGCCTGCTAGGTCTGAGGGTTTACATCCTATGTAACCCATAGATCACAGTTCACCTGAATGCAATTTTCTTCTCTCTTTTCATTGCATTCAGATGACCATTATTGGGAACAATCTTTCAAACAATTCTTAGCCCGCCCCATTCAATCAGATAGCAGTGCGTATATATCACAGATATTACAGATTTTAAACTGATGCTCAGACAGAAAAAGGATGTTAGTCCAAGTTCCTGCCTCCTGTATTGTAGGAGTCCTATTGATACAAATATCAAAAGGAACGGCTGATGTTCATTCACAAAACAGAGATGCTGGGCCACTTTCACGGAAAATAAGTATGAAAACACTGGAAATAATAAAGAGGAATGAGCCCAGCTAGTTCCCAATGGCTTAAAAAACATAAAAATCCAGCTTCATAAACCAAAGAATTTGCTTTCCAGGGATACAAATTAAACTCCCAGTTAACTACAATTCTGACAATGAATCAGTGGCAGCTCCGGAAGTTTTATCTGAAATGCACATTTTATTACCCGAAATTCCACTTTTTGGTAGGGAGACGTAATCATCCTAATGCAGGTTACATTATTTTTGCTCAGTGAAACACAGCAGACCAATTGGTTGGCTTGTGTCAACCAGAATAACTCCAAAGCAGTGTGGCCTGGTTTGATCTAAATGGAGAATTCATGTAAAAGAGAAGCAAACTGGGCCTCCAATGATTTTAAAAGATATTAAAAAGGGGGCAGCTTTACTTTTCTCTTTGTTCCTTTGCACTTCGGCCTATTTCAAGGAATCAGCCATAGAAAGCTTATCACACAATCCATGATACAGCAAAATCCTAACAAAAACCAAACCCTGCAGAATGAAGCTTGAAAAAATCCTCTGAGGTGATTAAATTGTTATACTTGTTGAAGAAAGGCTAGCTACAAAGGGAAGCTCCCTGAACAATAACCCCATTGCTTTGTTGTGTCATTCTCCCTTTGGTTTTATAAACCTCACAGAAGATGAGCTCCTCAAAAGAGTAATTGTCTTATTACTGGATGTATGTGTTTATTTACCTCAGTGTAAATAAATACCTAATACCTAACAACCCTAATTCAACAAAGCATTTCAGCACATGCTTAACTTCAAGCATGTGAACAGACTCACTGTAAATAATGTGTAATCCAAGACCACCTACATGGCGAAGCATTTCCAGCCATATTCTTCAGCATGTCATTTTAGCTCACTGGAAGGTAGAAAATCTCAGCTTTCCACTGGAAGAAACAGTACTTCCTTGTTTGCATTATAATTGGCCAACAGATAGCAGTACTTGAAATGTCTTACGTAGTTCAGAAAGCTACCTGTTAGTTTCATCTAGTTCTAATACTGAATGACTCTTTTGGACTACAGTGGAGTACCACAGAGACCGAAGCACGCACACCTTTATAAGCTGAGAATTAAAAAAAAAACAAAAAAACAGGACAGATACTGAACGATGGATAAATAGATGCTCCAAAGCAATGTTTTGGGTCTTTTTTTCCATAAAGTGTTTATTTGGCATAAACCTCAGTGTTTCATTTGACATGCAAATTAATTCCCATTCCAAGTCCATCCTGATACAACTTGTATATAACATTACAGATATACACGGACTTTTCTTCTTGACCTTGCATTGATGGGTCCCTATAAACTATGATTTCCAAGGTAAAATACAATATGCAGTTTCTAAAGTCAAATGTAAGTGAAAAAAATGTGGGGAGGTTTATTTTCAAGAGTCTAATTTTTTCTTTAGTGTCTGCTGAAGATTTTGGAAAACCATTCATAGTTCCAGCCACTGCATACATTAAGAGCATGATTCCAGATGCAGGAGATCCTGAGAACTATGGGAGACTTGGCAGATCCGGGAATAGAGCTTAAATCATTATTGCCAACCCATATTCTTTCAATTAAGCATTCCACTGATTTTGGAACCCAGAAATAGCTGAGAAGCCAATTTTCTCTACCAAAGTCAAATGATGCTGAAATGGAGATGACTGAAGAATTTGTGGAGGAAAAGAAAGATCTCCCACATACTTGGCAAATGCTAGCTGCTAACATGAAGGCTTTCATACAACATGTGTCAGGGAACACAATTCCAGATACAAGAAACAGGTGAGATAAGGAAGACATTTATTTCAGTGCAAGGGGGTCACGCTGTGGTAGCAGTACGCCTCAGGCCCCGGCTTCTGTCACAGATCTGCTGGGTGACCTTGGGTGCTTCTTTCCATTCCTCTGAGCCCCTGCTTCTCCATGCAGTTCCGTACAAGCCTGCCTACTTAGCCTGTCAGGTCTCTGATGTGACAACTGCCACTCACAGTGTCCCTAAATAATCTCTAATGCAGTGAAACTTTGTATTGCTGAGGGCATAAGGAACAAATGCTCCTCCTGAGCTGGCCTCCTGAAATACCCAACCGTGCATGAGATTACTACTACTGAAGGAGAGGGACCACGTACAGCATGGGCATGAGCCAGGAATAGCGCAAAAAGGAGTCACACAAGCTTTCTTTACAAGTCCCATGCCACCCCTCACAAACATTTTGAATCAATCTGTTGGCAATTATTGGCAGCCAGAAAATATTTCATAGGGACTCTGTAAGAAGACCATTAAATAAAATGTATTTGACTTGTTACAAATTCTAACCATGAATTCCCAGCTAAAGATGTCCATGCATGTTCTCTGGAGTAGCTGCTGATAAATGTAAACAATTCTTAGTGTGTGACTTACAGTTAAATTTGCAACTTACACTTGTACAACTTTAATACAAAGATCTGCAATACAGATTTCATTATGCAGTATTATGTGCATAAGGTGTTTTCCTTACAGCAAGGAAAGAGCTGTAAATATCGTGTTTAACGAACCCAGTAACTAATGTGACAGGAGAAGCAGTAGTTGTATGTGGAATCAGGAAAATTAAGAAAAAATGCCTTCAAAAACCCGAGAAATTTCAGTATTTTGATAAATCCATACCTTTGCATGTGTTTCTAACAGACAGTGAGTGACATTGCTGGGCGTTGCTGGGTTAACGTTGGACGTGATGATCTTAAAGGTCTCTTCCAACAATTCTGTGATTCTATGACAGAGAACTACAGAAAAATACCCTCTCTTCTTTTTAGTGTCAATTACAAACTCCCTTATAACAACATCCTGCGTGCTTTCTTTAGCATAAAGTCATATTACAGAGCCTCATTTTCATTTCTTTCAGTAATTTCATTTGCAAATGTCAATCAAGCACTTAAAAGTACTTGACTACATAGTACTTTAAAAAAAATCCTCCCTTTATATACAATGTGTGCCTAAAACCAATTATGTTTTCAATATAAGCAGTTGAGGGATTTGTTTAACTCAGGAGGGGACAATAAATCATTTTCAGGAAACACAGAAGGACCAAACACCAGGAATTATGTTTAATTGTCCATATAAGGGGGAAAATGGCGATATTCAACTCCTCGCAATGCTCATTACATGTGAGGTTTCTGTTCGAGATGACAGAAATGCAACCATTTCTATGCAAGGGCCTTTGTTTGGAATCCTCACGCTGCACCCAGCACTGGAAAGTCACTTTTACTGCACCGTGACTTCTGCTAAACATGTCCACTAGGCGTTGCACAAGGGTGCCAGAAGAGAAAGGTCACAGGGACAGTCTGGATGTATCTCCCTGCGCCTCCGTGTATATTACAAGTTGGCTGGGTAAGCAACTTGTAACAAGACACCTTTGAATGACCATGGCCAAAAGAATTCCTTCCTAAGCCATGCAGCTAAGGTCAAAGAGGAGGTTTTAAGGGAAGATAGACAAGATTCAACATTTTTTACAGGGAAAGAAATATCTATGCCATCGCTGAATCAAAACCGATCTGATTTTCCTATTCCAAAGGTTACAATAAACCTCCTACTACAGTATTCATAAGATCTCAACGAAAAACAAAGAGAATGAATGGGGGAGGAAGGAGTGAACTGCATGTAAATGAACACCAGAAAAATAAAGAAAAGTTCTAGAAGCTGCTACAGATTTGTGAAATCTTGGATCTTGGAGCAAATGGTATGAAGTGATCAGCATTCGTGGAATGGCTGGGATCCAGTGGCTGGGGGTTCGGAACCATGCCTCCCCTCACATCTCGGTGTATAGAAATGTGAAGAGGATGCCGGACAGAGTCAGCAATTTCATTTCCGTATTACACGTCTCTGTATGGATGTCACTGACTGAGAGTACAGTGAGGAGACTCTTCATCTGAGAACTTCTCTGCACCTGTTCCTTTTTTCACTTTTCCCTTATCCAACGGTTCAGAAAATGAATTCTCTAGAGCGGATCCGACCTGTACTGTGCCTCACACAATCTCAGTTAGAGGTTCTGCTTTGTCATAACAAGACACATAATTATTACCAAAGGCCCTCTACAACTCCCTGATCAGATACAGGCTGACCAGAAGTACAGTTACCTGCCACTGGCAGTAGAAATCTGCTGTAGTATCACATACAGAAAGAAAGTGGGTTTACTGGAAGTTATTTGCTATAGCTCTGAATTTTCTTTCTCAGTTAATGCTCTTTTGAAAAAGGAGCATCATGACCGAAGGGTAGCACTGTTCCCTCACACTCCCTTAGGGAGCCAAACTCACATTTTCTCCAGAACCAAGAAAAGTGAGCAAGACCCATAGAGCTCTTTAAATTGCATCACCCTTTCTTCCGCACTTTGGGAGTTCAAGGAAGTATGATTCTCAAATATGAACTCTGGAACAGACAACCAGCATTTCTGATCGTGCCAGAGATGTGTCCATACCTTCACAGGTCTGAGAGCCACAGGACACATACCGGCATGCAGAGGAACAAGGGAGCTCTAGGAACAGCTCACTTGCAGTTAAAAACAGTACTTCTCTAGAAAGAGAGGGGAAGGATGAGTCTGGAATGGACACGCCATGGAGTCCTGAGATGACACAGAAATCTTGGTCTCAAGCTGCTGTTGGCAGCATTTCTTCACAACACTAAGGATTCAGATTACCCAGGAGTCCCAGCATGAGCACGGCCCTACTGCCAGTCCCTGGCAAGGACACTTGCCCTCTTCCTGAAATACTTCTGAGACCATGCCACCTTTGTGTGTGTGAGGACTTATGAGATAGCCTAGGAAAATTACATTTCATGAGGCACCTTTCAACTCAAAAGAACAAATGTAACTCACATGCAGAGCAATCAAAAAACAAATTCTGACAGATGTTGCCATTTCAGATTTCAAAAGTGGGTTCATGATGTGTGCAAACAAAACTGGCAAAAAGCTCTGACAGTCACTGACATGCAAAATTCAGGAAAAAAGTACGTTAGTGCAGATAAGGACTAGAAATCAATCTTTGGTAGTCTTAACACAGGGTATTTTAAAACCTGTTTTCTTCGCAATGCGATGGATACAGTTCTCTTGCTAACAAACACCATTTAATACCCTGGCCTTAGTTCTCAAAAACTGGAAAAAAAATTGAGAGTAGCAAAACTGTTAGGTTTTTTTTACTAACAGTAAGTGCAATAAAAATACGTCAGTGGAATGAAATGAACTTCCTTTCTCCTTACAAACTACAATCCAACCAAGAAAAAGTGCACAACCTTAGTGAGCTAGGGATAAACAAAACGTGGACCTTTTATTCAAGCTCTTCTGTGAGTGTAGTAACAGCTTCAGACTACATTAGAGACAAAATGCAAACCACCAACCACAGACCTGGGTTTTTTAATTTGCCAGTGAATCTACAGAAACCACTTTCGATAAAGAACAGAGTTTCAGGATGGTTTTTACATTATTTTCACCTCCTCTTTACTGCTCTTGTTCGACTATCTTTCACAAAACACACAATTCTACACTGTTAGCAGCTTCAGTAATTGAATGCGACTGAACTTCAGATTCAAGGGAGCTGCAGGGACAACATTCTCCTTGACAGAATGGTACTGAACAGGTATTTCTTCATCTTCTATCAAGTTGGCTAAAGAATGTACTTAAAGATCAATATTCAAAGTGAACATTTTTTTAAAGTCATCATTCAGTAACCGACACTACCAAATTAATTTAAGGATAAAAACATTTTTAACATGATTTTACATTGAATGTCCCCTTAGTTTTTCTTTTCTATTTATCCATGTATATATGTCATAGAAGCAGAATCAGTACAAATGCAAACAGCATCAAAAATCTTAATAAAATCTGACTGGTTTGCTTTTACTGAGAAAAATATCAGCACAGATTTCTAACAGGAAAGTTTTTCTGATAGATTGGAGGACATTCATATAATGCATTTCTCTAGGTCATCATGGAAGAGTATACAAAGAGTTCTACACTTTTTTTTTCTTTCTTCAATTTCTTCATGAATCTTATCAATCCTGAGTGCTGATACTTGTAGTAATATTTCAGTTGTTCTCCTTATTGTGGACTCCTCACACAATGTGTGAAAAATACTGTTATATGTTCATACTAGGTCATGGCTCTTTTGGCTAATGGTAGTAGAAGAATACACAAGTGTGGGGTGGCAGACTTTTTAGCTCTCAAACCTTTGACATGACATCAGTTTTGAGATTCTGCAGGTGGATGTCTTCACAGAAAGAACGAAAAATTTCATTTGCAACAAACTAATTAAATTCCTAAACATTCTGGCAATCTACATCCTTGCAGCTACATTAGAACAAGTGTCTTTTTGCCTTTCTAAATCCATGTATTTCTTTGGTTTAAGTAATGTTTCCCATAGAGAATTCTCCTAAAAGCTCTTGAGTTAAAAACATGAGAGGTTATCACTGCACCGTATTACTTTCTGGGAAGTCACTATCTGTGACTGCAACATCTAATGATGTAATAACTAGCGATACTACTTCTTTGAGGAGATAATGCTACGTTCACATGACTACAACAGGAAAATAACAGGCTTGAGCCTTACTGGGGATCTCTTGAGTCCCGCCACAAGAAGGGCTGGCAACCTTGCTCCCACCGTGGCCAAAGGGTAAGCTTGCTGCAGTCCCTGGTGTTCCACCCAGTAGAGGTCACTAGAGGATGCAGCATGCATTCATGGCTTGGCTTCGTGAAGGAAGATCTGGGAAGGGCTTTTCCCACGCTCACTGCAAGCGATGAGTGCACCCTTTGGGCCTGCGCGGTGGATTTTTTAGGTGAGGCGCAGCATGAGCGGACCTGGCTCCACCCTTTACACCTGAAGTTCATCTGCCAGGGCCCAGCGAGCTTGGACAGTGACAGCGAAGTCCTCGGGTCGTAGGTTTGGTTAGAGTGTCCTTCTCTTAGATGGAGCCTTACAAGGCTAAACGAGCTCCATCTGCCTGGGTTTGGGGTTTGAGCTGTCCTTCTCCTAGGATGGCTGCCCGAAGGCTAGTGAGCCCATCCTGCCCGTGGACACACTGTGTCTGACCCCTCAGTTGAGACCTGTCTGGCTTGGGAGACCCCACCGGAGGCACATGCCACCAGCAGCACAGCTCTCAACCTCACAAGGGCAAGCAAGCTCCTTCCCCACGGCAAGGGGGTGACCATGAAAGAGTCGCTGCTCTACCTCTGGACATCACAGACCTGGGCATGGGGTGGCCAGGGCCTGCCAAGAACGGGAGTCCTGGAGGGTGCAGCATGCATTAATGGCAAGACAAAGCACACCGACAGCAAGGGGAGAGATGCACCTTCCTGAAAAGCCCATCACCTACCTAGCATGTTCTGCCAGATAGACTCTCGTAAAAGAGAGGAATATGTGCTACTCCATGAAAGAACAGGTGAGTTTAACTGGCTACAACTGAACACAAGCAGCATTCATCCAGTTAAATATTGATACTGATACATGAAATATATCTCACTTATTAGAAGTGTATCTACTACCTGTGTTTTTCCAGATGCAGGGATCTTTTTCTTTCTTCCACAGCTTAACACAGTCCACAAGGTGTGCCAAAGATACGAAGCCAAAAGGCAGAAACTACCTGCAATCCAGGCAGCATTTCTTTGCAAGGGTAGATCCATCCCTTTATTTTTAATCAGCTGGTTAACTTGGTTCTCCTTCTCTAGCAGATGCAATTTGGCAGGCACCCTTAAAACCCTCCCCAGCTCTGTACCACCTAGCTAGACAAGGACACGGCAGGATCCCATCTCATACTTCCAACACATTCCGTGAACCTATAAGGAAAAGAAGCGATGGCCTACTGACAAGTGTGAAACAGGTGCAGGGATCTACACAGGAGATGGGTATTGCACAGACTGGAAAGCCAATTACTCTGACATTCCAGAACTTCTCAAATGAAAGCAAACTGTTAGTGCAATCCCTCTGCAGTTACCAGTTCAGGGCACTGGTCATCTTTTTTCCATTTCAATAGGCAAGAAACAGGAAAAAAATACCCAAAGAGCAGAATTCAAGACAACCACTTAAACTGTGTCATGGTGCATATGCACAGGAAGGTCAGTTTGAAATGCCATGGCTTTACCATCTACAGTCCCCTCTGTTCCTGTGCTTGCAGTCTAAGTATGTTGCTTCCATATCCAAACCACCACCATGCAGAAAACAGGTCCTAGCTGTCTCCCCATCTCATATTCAGCATCTGCTCACCTGCCAACCATCAAGTTCTTGATCCAGAGGATGGAGGTGCCCAATCATTTCAACCAAATGGATATGAGTGCAAGGTCCTGCAACTGTGTGGGGCAATCCTCAGTACCAATAAACGCTGATGGATGAAAGGCTAGACACAAGCCATCAATGTGTGCTCAGCACACAAAGTCAAACAGTAGCTGGGCTGCATCAAAAGCACAGGGCCAGCAGGTCAAGGGAGGTGATCCTGCTGCTCTACTCCGCTCTGGTGAGACCTCATCTGGAGCGCTGCATCCAGCTCTGGAGTCCTCAGCACAAGAAGGACATGGACCTGTGGAGAGTGTCCAGAGGCCCGCAAAAATGATCAGAGGGATGGAGCAACTCTCCAATGAGGACAGGCTGAGAGACCTGGGGTTATTAAAGCTGGAGAAGAGAAGGCTCCAGGCAGACCTTACTGCAACCTTTCAGTACTTAGAGGGGGCTTATAAGAAGGATGGGGACGGTCTTTTCAGCAGGTCCTTTTGCGACAGAACGAGACATGATGGTTTTAAACTAAAAGAGGGGAGATTTAGGCTAGATGTAAGGAAGAAACTTTTTCCAATGAGGGTGAGGAACACTGGCACAGGTTCCCCAGAACCTGGGGAAACATTCTCTGGAAACATTCCAGGTCAGGTTGGACAGGGCTCAGAGCAACCTGATCTAGTTGAAGATGTCCCTGCTCACTGTAGGGGGGTGGTTGGACTAGATGACCTTTGAAGGTCCCTTCCAACCCAAAGCATACTATGATAGGAAACCTTTCCCCTAAAACTTCCAGAAACAGATAGTTTCTGCTGAATTTTCTCAAGCAACTCAATGTGATTCAGATTCTGCATGGAAAATTCTGGCTTGAGCAGCCAAAACCTGGGAAATTTTTAAACAACCAAAACCAGAATCTTAAAATTGGTGAGCAACTTTAAGAAAAAAATCCTGCAACTGGCTCTATTATAAGGCCAGGGAAGATGTTTTACTTCTAGAAATACAAAACTAAAAATCTGAGGAACAAAGCATGCCATGGTTTATTGTCTTTTATATATATCCTTATATCCTAGTGAATATAAGGAGATATATATATATATAAGTGAATATAAGGATATAAGGATATACATATAAGGATTGTGAAGGAACGTTACATAAGGTCTTATATGAGGACGGAATTCTTATATATAAGAATAATTCATCTTCTGTGCAACAAGTGCCCATAATTACAGAGCACTAACTGTCACTGTGGAAGATGAAGCAGTAGGAAGAAACAGTGCCATTTCTTCTCTGCTTGTTAATTGATCTGATCAGGTGAATAAACAAAGAATTTAAAACACTCCATCTGGCTGTAGAGAAATATGAGTACCAGAAATCTCAAAAACAAATCAAACTACAAAAATCATTACATAATGTAAAAAAAGTCAAGAGATTACAAAATTATAATGATCATTGTCCTTTCATTAGTCAACTTCTGGATTCAGAGCACTTTCAAGTCCCACTTTGAGTTATCATGTAGTTGTTATGTTGGGGAGGGTGGTTTTCATTGTGGTTTTTTTTCAGTTGGGAAACCTTGATCCTCCTCTTTTTCTGAGAAAGACAGACATATATTCTCACAGGCATGGAAACTGGAACCATTAAGTAAAACAAAGCTGCCTGAAATCACGGAATCACATACACTGACACATGACAATGGAGTGCCATGAACTTGGGGCCCAAAGAGTGCACCACAGAAAGGATATCCTGTAAAGCTGTGCCAGGCTGAGGGTCAACATGATGCCTGATGAGAGCATTTCAAGCAAGATGAAAAGGAGATTGGTAAAAAAAAAACTGGGCCCAAACTTGGCTGAAGTCCACTTACACTTTTCTGACCATTGAGTCAAAGTTTAGATATGATGGTTTGATTTCAAGGCTAAAGAAAGCCTTGACAGTTTTAATCTTTTCTTCATTAGTTAAGAAGTCTCACTGCAACTGTACAGAATCCCTTGCAGGATCTTGTTAGGGTCATTCTTGATTAAAATTGTAAAACAAGAAATGTTTTTCCGTCAAGGTATTTAGATCAATATTTTGAACAGTGGTTTGGGGCAGAGGAAAGTTAAATTTTGGATTAATTATGCATTAGTGATGGATTTTTTCCTTCTTTGAAATACTGCCATGACTATGGCCTCCCATGGAAGAAGGAACTTGCAAAGGTATCGTTACCACCATGGTCATTTCCAACACTGAGGCTGCAGAGAAAGTAACTGCTGGAGAAATTGTATTGGAGGTCAACAGGGAGAAAGAAGGCTCAAAGGAGACAAGGCTGATCACATTCTGACTAGTGACAAGGAACTAGAGGACAATTAGCCACCCTCAGGTCCTTAAACTGAGCATTAAATACCGAGTATATCCAATAGTTCCAGCTGTGCTAAATATTTAAAAGTTAGTCCTACTAGTTAGTCCAACTATTCCTTCAGCATATCATCAAAGGGATATTTTCACATGCAAAATTATATTGCAAACTCAGGAAACAAAATATCAATGATAAAGACTTTTTCCACCTTTGGGGGGAAAAAAAATCATGAAAACAAACACCTGTTCTGAACGTCAAGTACTCCAAATGTCCCCAGAACTTCAAAATGAACTAGCATAGCAACTATCTACTCAAATACACTAGCTAGTAGAGAGCTTTAATCCTTATGAAATTATTGTTTCCTTAAAAGAGCAGGACTAAGAAGCCCTGAAATACAACAGGAAGGAAAGAGCAGCTCTGCTTCTTGCCACTTCTGCGCTTTCAAGGACAGCAAGGGCAGTAGAGCTACTAGAGGTTAGTGCTTATACAACAGTAAGTTGCAGATGATGAAGTCACAGTTTTTTAGCAAATGTTTGGATTCATGTTTATGTTTACTAATAATGGAAGAAATTCTATTCTGGTACATAAGACTGTGGTTTAACATCTCAGCTTATTAACTGAACTGCACTAAATAGCTAGAGTACAACTCTGCAAATATAAGATAAAATCATAGTAAAAGGAACACTGAAATCAATGAGTTTTACCAATGCCTTTTCCTTCCATTTTGCAGTAGACTGTAAGTGTGCAAACAATCAGTTGCCACCGCTCAGGGGACAACAAATAATGCATTACCCACACTAGTTCAGTTGTATCCGAGCTCTAGCTAAAAGTCCTTCCCAACGCTTACATCTCCAAGAGAAAGCTTGCTCATATACATGCACAGGGAGCATCCGCGCTGTCACAGCATATTGCCAAGACAAATGTACTGGCACCACACAGCAAATAAGTACAAGAGTTGGATGGTTGGTAAGCCAAGGTAATGGCCAAGCCTTGTAGATGCAAAATTATAAGATGCAGACACCCTACGGTTACACTATCAATTAGAAACAGCTTCAACCACAGGCACTGCAGCTGTAGCTCTCTAGGTTGCAAGAACTTTAAGAGCAGCAGCATTACGCTTGTGGAGAGACCCTGAACTTCAAATCTCCTTCCCTGGGTGGTCTGCCAGAGTTCAGAAAGCTGTGCAGCTTTGTCTAGGACTAGATTTAGCTTTTGTTGAATGTTTACTTAATATTGCTCTCCTGAAAAAGTGGTCATGTAATTATTATCCAATGTGGGTGAGTTACTTTTGTTATTAACTTGGTAAATAGGACTGTAGGAGCTTCTATAGTTCTGAACGTTCCTAACAGAAAAGAATCAAGCTGCACACATCTGAATCACAGAGTCAGAGCTTAAAAAAAAGTCACTGACCCTGAAGAAGATAATTTTATGGCATTTAATACCAAACAGTCATTAGGGAGAGGGAGTTTGTGTCCTAATTTCAGACAGTGATTCAAAATCAAACAGTTCGAATTACATTCTTACACCCATCATTAACCAGGTAGGAGTCAGGAGGAGACTACAGGTTTGCTGACCAACAGTGTGCAGCTTTGGCTGGGCCAGCAGCAGCAGTATAGGTGGGGAACATGGAGCTCATTGGGAGCTAATGCAGTTGGGTAAATTGTGTGGTAGTTTCACAATCAATTTATCTTTGAATAAGTTGGTGGTGGTGTCAAAAGAGGTGGTCTCACCTTTTCACACTTGCTTATTCGTACCCTGTGACACCCCATCCCTTGGACCACAACAGCCCCTTGGTGTGGGTATTCTGTGCAAGGGTCAGGGACAGATCTGGATTGTAACTCTTTTTTTGTAATCTGGTTCTCATATATGAAAACTTCCTATAAAACAAAATGTCTTTCACTCGTTAATGTATAATCTAAAGCAAAACTTTGTGTTCATTCCTGAAGACAGAACGTAGCCGAGAAACAAAGACACGTGCTGCCAACTGCAAACTGGGGACGAGAGTTTCTGAACGAAACACGTAAAACAGGGAAAG
>NW_010422606.1:43711-49596 GCF_000710305.1 Buceros rhinoceros silvestris
TCCAACAGCAAAATGGTCGTGGCGGAGAGCTGGTGTGGCAGAGAGTGCCATCTAGGGGACAGCCACACCACAGCTTCGGGACAGCACCAACGCCTACATTAAACTGCAAAGTCACTGCTCATAGAATCATAGAATCATTTAGGTTGGAAAATACTTTTAAGACCATCGAGTCCTACCATTAACTTAAAACTGACAAGTTCACCACTAAAAATATATATCTAGAAAAATAGGGGGTTTTTTTCAGGAAGAAGATCACTTTCTTCTTTAATTATAATTGGTTAGTTTTAGACATTATTTCTTCCAACAAATACACTCTTTGATCACTTTCTCCTAGATAGTCTCTTGCATTGTAACCCACTCCCACTGAAGTTAATAGATGTTCTGTCACTGCTTTCAAAGTGAGCAGGACTTCATCCACAGAAATTACGAGCATATGCCCACTAACACGCACACAGAAATGCATGGACCTGAGCAAAGTTTACTGCATTTCCTGACAGCACGATCTTCTTTCCTTCCTTTCCTGATCAGTACAATAAAACTGCTCATCAGACAAGCAGACCAAGGAAGGCCTTTGTTTTCCTTTCATCAACATTAACAGCCCAGCTAGAGCCCAATTCTGTACCCCACTGAGAAATTCCTAAAAAAAAGTTTGTGAAAGTGAAGTTTTTAAAGCTTAGGAGAAGAGAATTGATGTTTTTCTATCCGGAAACCTCACTGCAGTGGGGTGTATTACCAGACTGTATTATCAGTTGAACTGCCTTTCACCTTTAAGTCTTGTCACCAGGAGACCAATGAGCTAAAATGGGAATACAGAGGTATTTCTCCAGCTTGCAACTAGCCACCGTTTGTTCATCTTCTAAACATATTTCTTCCCAGCCCTCCCTGCACCTCCAAACTCCCACTTTTCCTACACCACTCTTAACAAAGAGCCAGTTCCAACCATCAGACTGAAGAAGCAAACAAGGCCATGAGTTAGAGATTTTGCAGCAAAAAGTGGGGAAAAACCCCACCACCTCAGCAGCTACCTGCAATTCATGATTGAACTAAGGTACATTAACACAGGCGAAGCAGCTCTCACAGCCTACTTCCTGCCCTAAAGAGACTAAGCTCAGAGGAATAGCTTTGTCGCAGCAACAGCTGAGCTGTTGCGATTTTCACACTAGAAGAAAACTATCTTAAAAGAGACAATGTCATCCTCCAAACCCCAACTACCCAGATTCGTTTATTTTTAATTCTCATTTTCACTGTAACACCAAACAAAACTCTCCAAAACAAACACATCCTACTTATATGAGACATGCTGTGTTTGTTTCAGTATACAAATAATTTTCTTTTTCTGCAAAGGAAAAATTGCAGTTGTTTACTGAAGACCAGAATAATTTTGCACAAAAGTGACCCAGCATCTGAAGAGATATCAAAAATCCAGCTTCTCGAGTTGTGAATACAAACAAAAACATTGTGAAATTTACATTACACCAATGCTCCAGAGTATCAGCTGAACACAAAAATACTCAGGATTCTTGAAAAACTGCTCTACCGTATCAGCACAATCAGCACACAAACAGCCACAGCAAACATTTTTCAAGTCTTTTCACAAACCCTTGTGTAAAATTAATTTCTCACTGCCCTATTGCAAGGAGATTTTTCTCAGTTCTTGTCTAAAAGATGTGTCAGTAAAAATACTGGTTCCTCTAGGCTCTCCCATAAAAACATATAATACAAGGAAACGTGTTGCTATTTCTAAACACATTTTGACTATCAACCGCAGTCATTTTCCTGCCAGAGACCCAATACGACGATGTCTAGCACCATTCTTAACTGGATACCGGTGCAATACAGAGATACACTGGACAACACTCAGGCCTGCAAGCACGGCAAACATCATGTAACTATGCCCTGCTCCCCAGTTAAGGGAGCACAAAGGACAAATCTGCCTTAGTTGCTCTGGGAAATCTCTTTCCGTGGGATCTATTCAGTCCCCACTAACTCCAGAGCTGTTAAATAGGAAAAGTATTTTCAAAACATTTGTTTTGAAACATGAGTCCAATAAAATCCATTTTTACCTTCTGATTTTGAAGAGCTGCTTTACAACTTCTTTACACCTTCTGAATGTGAGTCCAGCTGTAAATAAACCCCAGAATAAAAACACACGTGCTTGCTTCTATGAATCCAAAAGCTTAAAAGATGCTGATGAGTCTCTCAGAGCTGCAATACATTTTCACAAATGATAATGAAAAATTCAACTCTACTGAGAAACACACATAGTAAACTCTTCAACTAGCTGAAAGAAGAAAGCGACAGTGCTTTGGGAAGACAAAATTAATCATGCAGTTAGTTAGTTACCTTTTCATCTTCTGTTCCATGATCTGATTCGCTGATTTTTTCTTCCTGAAAGCTTCTAGTCCTCTCCATTTTTTCCATGCTCTGAAAAAAGGCTGTTTTTTCCAGTCTGTGGCACTTGTATTGCGTATTGATCTCTTCCAGCCTATTAATTTTCAGTAGCTTCATACTGTGCCCAGTTAATTTACTGTCTGCTTTCCTCTCCACCTTAGATTCATAAACCAGTGAACACCCATAGCTTCGGATTTCTCCTCTTTCTTGGCTGTACAAAAGAAAAACAAATAAGAGGCATCAACGTTATTCATGAATTTTAGCTTAGAAAACTGTCCTTGTGGCAATACTTGATATTTCAACACACTCTCCTTATACTTTCTGAACCAATACAGAGTTCACAGCACTAGCTGTTGACAGATGCTGTTCTACCTACTCATCTACATTCAACACTACACAATTCAAACAGGCTACAAGGCCAAGGTAATTTAATTTGTTCATAGAAACTCTTTTGCTTTGTCAAATCGATACATATTGCTGTGGATTATGGATCACTCCCCCCTTTTAACCACTTCAGAGGTTCCCTGTTGCTCAATGTGTTTTCCGCTTCTCTGTCGCAGTTCCAGCAAGCTGACATGCAAGGACCCTGCCATTAAATCCATTAAGATCTCAGACATTAAATGAAGTGGTTTAGGCCTGAACACAGCCCTTCCCTCTCCTCTCACTATTACCTACAACAGAAATGGGTAACTGACAAAACGGTGGTGACCTGATGAAGGCTGCAGAGGAGCAAAGTCTTCAGCTCTGTTCCTTCCCACTGTAGGCCCTCACTATGTGCCGAGTACTTCGATGACGCAGAATCATTAAAGCTTGACTGATGGTAATATTGTTTTTTGACTCAATTTCTCTGTAGATAGGCTTTTATTCCACAGCAAGGTGGATCACTCGCAAAGTAATCACTTGGTTACACATGGAAAATGGGTGCTTCTGCACAACTGATTTTAAAACAGTAAGTGAAACTACTCAGAATTTTCACTTAGCAACTCTGTGCAGACCCAGGAAACATATGGAAAAAACATTATTATTGTAACCCTTCCTTCGCTGAACTGGAAAAACCCAGCTAAATAAGCATGGCACTCATGCTTCAGCTCTAGAAAGCTGATTCTGGTCAATCTCATTACACAGCCCATGGTTTTCGTTCTAACTGGCACTAATACCATAAACTATATGGTGTAATTCAGAATGTATATACAACCTCTGTCTTTGGCAGCACAGAGAAACATCTTTCAGTCCACAGCCACAGACCAAATTAAATCAGTCACTCTCACCTGAACATCTTCCAACAGGAAACATTCCTCACCATATTTTGACCCCACATCTGTGCACATGCCACAGATTAGATGTATTCCTACATGAACCAACCGCACTACACCGTCGTTAGCCTTCCAAACTCTTCCCAGATGCAAAAGATGCCACATGCTCTCACATGTGACACAGGAGGTGGCTTGCTAGTGGTGACATTTATAGATGATGGGACAAAGGACAGTGCAAGCTTGCAGCTTGCAAATAAGCCTTCCAGAAAGATCCTCACTACCATGTAACTGCAGTCCTAGAGCAAGCTGTTAACACGCGAGATGTAGGGACACCAGTGCAAGATGGTAAGACATTCATCATGTGTAGAAGTCATGGACCCTGTATGTAAAAATACCGGGTCTGTTGCCTCTAGCCTCCATGGCTCTGACATCCCTTTCCACCTCCTGCAGATGAAAGGGCTTTTCATGAGATTTTCTCCCCCCATTTCCCAATTTTCTCTTCAGTTTTCCTAAACGCACTGACAATTGCAGGTGATATACCACAAGGGCTCAGTCTAAACTTTAAAGCCATTATTCATCAGATCTTTTGATCTACTCAACACCAAGGGGTGATGGAGCGTATTCCAAAGCTGACAGAAAAAACAGTTGATGTTTCCAGATGCCCTGCCACTGCCTCCATCTCTCCAGCTACTCAGATCCCACAGTGTTTTAGAGCGAACTGGCTGTGAAGACTACTTCTGGCCTGACGTGACTGCAACCAAGGAAAGTTGATTCAGGCTTTCCATAGCTCTTCAAAGAGCACATCATCCTCTAGGTTATGATGACCAAATGTGGCCATGTATCTAATGAGAGTGACACATACTACTGAAAGGACATGTTGTTCCTTCAAGCTGACCAATGGGTCAGTTATCTGGGAAAAAAATTAATGGAGTAGCAATCTTGAAGGTATTACTGGGCTCTGTTACCAAGCAGTGACTAGGACAGAGTCCAAACGTGATTGCCTTCTCCCGCATTATTACCGCAATATATACCTGAAAAAATGAGATGAACAACAGAAAGTTTCTGAGGTGCACACAGCAGAATTTGTTTGCAAGTGCCTCCTGCACAGTTCCAGAGAAGAAATCCCACTCTGGTGATGTGCCTCAGAAGCTGTGGCCTTATTAAAAAAAAAAAGTTCAAATGAGTGTTGAGTTCCACTTCGCCCAAAGGGCCGTGAAAACCTTCCCCCCATCATTTACATTCCTCAGCTTTGGCCTGGGAGATGCTTTCTTCTGGGTAGTCTTCAGCAAGCTGATCTCTCACTTCAAGCAGAATAGCTTCCTTCATGAACCGCATCTTCACCGACGTGCTCAGAAACCACACACTCGTCACAAAACCTCAGAAACTTGCCTAGCTGTACGCACAGGGGTTATATCCCTATAGTCCTACTACTTTTTCTGCCCAACAGCAGAAAGCAAATAAATTTGCACAATACAGACATAAACAATAAACCAACAAAATTTCTACAACAAAAATACAAACAATAGAGTAAATGTTTATAAAACCAGTTAGAATAGAAATGGGCAGGCAAATAGGCATCAGATAGAAAGAAGAACCCACACACAACCCATTTTTCTTTAACCACCTTTCAAATCGTGACCACTTCAGCCAGAACGAGGTCTATGTGACGGGCCATAAAGTACTTCACTTGAAACTCAGTCCTTTGGCATCCGTCTTCGGTTCAAATAAAACCTTTATTTCTGACCCATAGGCCAT
The DNA here is from genome assembly GCF_000710305.1 of Buceros rhinoceros silvestris. Taxonomy (NCBI): domain Eukaryota; kingdom Metazoa; phylum Chordata; class Aves; order Bucerotiformes; family Bucerotidae; genus Buceros; species Buceros rhinoceros. The sequence continues at coordinate 49,111 of NW_010422606.1, forward strand.
TTGCAAACCAGCCATTTTCAAAATTTAAGCCTGGGGACAGGTACCATTAGCCAGTAGCCAGACTTGTTTACCTCCCAGTACATCTTGACATTAGACTGACCCGAATTCTACAAGCTGGGATTGATTATGTAATGGTATATAATTAAACCTAAATACATAATTTAAGAAAGAAAACATGATGTAGTGTGGAAAGAATTACCAGGGGGTCAAGTTCAGGTGGTAAATTAGGATGCAACGGGTACCGCTTACTATGCTTTTCTCTCAAATACAACCCGCGTAATATGAGAGACTTATTTTCTTAAAGAAAAATAATTTATTGGTAGCTTTTCAACTGAGAATGAAGTTTTCACATATTTCAATGACTGACCACCAAACAGAGACCTTGACAACAGTGATGACCATGAGCCGAAGAAGCTGCACAGCACTTCAGGCCATTTGACGGTGGCCTTGCTCTTCCGCCGCCCCTCCCCCGGGCCTGGCCGCGCA
>NW_010422606.1:49949-50196 GCF_000710305.1 Buceros rhinoceros silvestris
GATACTGCGCGTCCCACACAGGTTTTTCAACTTCTTATGTCACGGCAGAAGAAACAGTGTCACGGGTCACAGGCACAGCTAAGGGCGGACGGGCCTCTGCCTCCGCGAAATCTGCCCCGGCACGTTCTGGCAGTGTAGGGACAGAGAGCGACTTCTCCTCCGGGCGCCACCTTGTCACCTGCCCACAGGGCCCTTTCCGCCGCTGCTAGGGGCGGGGAACGGAGGGGCCGGGCGGACTACAGCTCCC
>NW_010422607.1:0-5612 GCF_000710305.1 Buceros rhinoceros silvestris
AGGCAGCCGGTTTCTGCAGAAGAATGCGATGGGAAACAGTGTCAAAGGCCTTGTTAAAGTCTGGGTAAACAACATCCACAGCTCTTCCCTCATCCACTAAATAGGTCCCTTTGTCATAGAAGGAGATCAGGTTGGTTAAACAAGACCTGCCCTTCATAAGTCCATGCTGACTGGGTCTGATCATCTGACTGTCCTGTGCATGCTGCACAATGACACCCAGGATGACCTACTCCATGAGTTTCCCCAGCACTGAGGTCAGACTGACAGGCCTATATTTCCCTGGATCGTCCTTCCAGCCTTTCTTGTAGATTGGTGTCACATTTGCCAACCTCCAGGCAGTTGGTACCTCCCCCGTTAGCCAGGACTGTTGGTAAATGATGGAAAGTGGCTTGGCAGTCATCCCCGCCAGCTCCCTCGGAACTCTTGGGTGGATCTCATCCATAGACTTCTGCGCATTTAAGTTGTGTAGCAGTTCACTTACCGTTTCCTCTTGGAAAGTTAGTTGCTGTTCTTCTCAGCTCTGTGGCTAATACCAGACCTTACCATGAAATGATGAACTTCTGTTCAAGTAAAGCAATGAGGTGAAATGCAGGAAAGGAGGATGCTGTTGTGAATTAAAGGTTCAGAAAGCAGAAGGAGTCCAGATACATATCATCTTGAAAGACTCTTGAATTGCCCAAGCTAGTCTCAAGCTTTGCCTCTCAGGGGCCTGACTGGGGTTTTTTGAAACTCAAGGCTAAACCCTCAGCTTCTTAACTTTTTGCCCCATCAGTAGTTGTCAAATATCACAGACATTGGAGTATTGTAATAAAATTCCATTTCTATGGTCTGCCTTTGGTGGGTCTTCTGACTTCTGGTTTGACTCACGAGACCCAAACATGAAAATAGAGACCTGTGATGGGGAAAGGGGCTTCTTTGAAGCATTGTGGATGGGAAGACAACTTGAGTCAGGACTTTAACCAATGCAGGGATCTCAGCCTGTAGCTGGCAGTAGTGTAATAACACAACATTTCATTTTCTGCCAGTATGCCAACCATGGCTAGTTTGCAGGTCACAAAATCTGCTGATTGATTGTGCCTTTCATGGAAAAGAGGCAGTGACACCTCTTCGCAGTGTGTGAAGTATGAATGTAGCTCTGGAGAGGATGAAGTGGAGGGTATTTCTGTGACTTTACACAACTCTGGTTTGTGAAATTTGCTGGACATTTATTGGACCTTTGGGCAGATGTTTTTATGACTCACAGTTGTTCCTGGTGCAGTTAAACCATTCAGTTCAGACAGCTGAATAAATAAGGGCTGTTCAGTGAGACCTATTAAAACTATTCCAGGAAACCAAGGTGGCTGAGACCAGCTCTATACCTCACCAGAAGCCCTGTGGCCTTGATAGGATCCCACCCTTTTCTTTGTTGCACTGCTTTGTACTGTCACATCACACCAGGTAGTTCACGAATCACAAAACTGTTGAGGTTGAAAGTGACCTTTGGAGATTGCTCCTTCTCAAAGCAGCTTCAGCTACAGCATATTGCCCAGGCCCGTGTCCAGTTGGGTTTTGAATATTTCCAGGAATGAAAACTCCACAAACTCTCTGGCAACCTCTTCTAGTGGTTGTCCACCCTCAAGTTTTCTCTTACCTTCAGATAGGATTGCATTTCAGTTTGAACCCATTGCCTCTCGCCCAGTCACACGCATCACAAAAGAGTCTGGCTCCTTCTTTGTTACACCCTCCCATCAGATATTTGTCCACAGTGGTGAGACACCCCATCCCAAGTCTTCACTTCTCCAGGTTGGGCTGTCTCTCAACCATCTGCGTGGCCCTTCAGTCTACTTGCTCTAGTAAGTCTATTTCTCTGTTCCAGAGCATAGCACTGCAGATATACCTTCACCAGTTGTTCTGCAACAGGAGTTGCTAGTTTCCTGTGATCTCAGTAAGAAAGACACTCAAACTCTGTAAAGTATCATTTAAAATACTATTTACTAGAGCTAATGCTTAGGTAATCTTGGGTCATTTCAGACACTGGGAACCCCAAGTTATGCAGCATCAAATGGTCTCCCAATCAGCATGCCATACAGATCGCATCCATAGAAAGGGTTACCCCATTTTGGTCATTCAAGTTACTGCAGGATTTTCTTAAAAGACAACAAGTTTTTTTAGCATTTCCACCATCAAACAAAAGGATGTTTGCATGAGAACCTCTTTCCACACATTTAGATAAAAGCAAGGCCAGGCAGGTGGTGCAATCGCCAGTCTAAGTGAAAGCTGCCTTGAGGGTCCTCCGTTATCGTCAGCTGGCTGAGCTCATCCTGAGGCCAGGGGGTTTGTGCAGCATGATGTGGCCTAAAGCCCATGCTGCACGTGAAGAACAAACACGCACCTGCTCAGGTTAACCGATATGTAGATCACAAACTCCTCCATGTACAGTGCTCTCCTGGTCAGTATACCATCCCTACACTGATGGTGAGTAGAGAGGAAGGATGATCTGCCTCAAACTGCTGGCAATGTTCTTCCTAATGCTGCACAAGATGCTGCTGGCTTTCTCTGCAGCAAAGGCATGTTGCTGGCTTATAGTCAACCTGCTGTGCACCATAAGCCCCAGCATGCTTTCTGCAAATCTGCTTTCCAACCAGTTCACCCACAGTGTGTGTTGGTGCACGGAGTTATCCTTCCCGGTAGCATTTCCCTTTGTACTGCTTTGTACAGTTTTCCAATCTGTCCACGCCCCTCTGAATTGCAGCGCAACCATCCGACATATCATCCTCTTCCAGTTCTGTATTACCTGTAAACTTGGTGAAGGTACTCACATGGAAGACCTGGAGGCTAATAATCTACAATAGAGGCTGCCAAGGCTTGTCCAGTCCTCAGACTGTTACCCCCGCTGGTCTTCCATGTGAGCACCCTCATTAAGGGTTGCTCTAAGCAGAGCCGAGTTTTAGTTCCTTTAAAAGCAGAGTGTAGGTCCTCCTGGGGAACTCCTATTTGCTTCTTGATTTTTGTTACTTCTCAGTCCTTTGGGTTATTTAAGTTCATGTGAAGAGTAGCCTTTATGTTCTCTAGTAGAAGAAATAATTGATCAAGTTCACAAGAAATCTGCTTCTGGAAATAATATCTTATTGTATTTGCACTGCCTCTCTGGTAGTCCACGCTCAATACCCTCGTACAGATGATATAACATCAGTATTATACTGACCTGGGGTGTGTCTGCAGGTACTACACATTCTCGGTCAATTGAGACTGGTGGTAGTGTACAAGATGTCTTGTTTTTTGTGTTCAAAGTGCCGTGCTATGCAGAATGCTAACTAACTAAATGTCACACACATATCAAATATTTGCACATCAGGGAGAACAATGTTAATCTACTTTCTAGACTGAATAAAGACTTCACTTCCTACTGTATTTTCAGGAAAAATGTAGCAGTTCTGGCAAAGGACCTGGCTTTCCTTTGTTTAGTTTGATTTCATCGCCTCAGGAAGATTAACAAGGAAGATTCAGTAACTTTGATAAATATAATGTGGACAAATCAGTGCAAGTGTTTGCCAGCTCTGCTCTATAGTAGTTTCCAATAAAAGTCTTTGCAGTAACTTCTCACGCACACAGTCCACACAGTTTGTAGTCATACGATCTTCTGCTCTAGTCTCATGATCCTCCTTTCCTGCATGTGGGTTTTTCACTATTTCCCCTTTTCCAAATTGCTTTGCAGCAACAGAAGACCAAAGTGGAAAATTCCAAAAAGCCAAGCCCATGAAGAAAAAATATGTAAGAAAGAGATAAAAAAGAAGCAGGTAGAAAAGGCTGAGAGACGAAATGGAAAGAGAAAGATAACAGTGAATGCACTAGGGCCTGTTTGAAGGCTGTCCACCACTCTTGCTATTCTCTGACCACTGCTAGGTTGCAGAGAGGTGCTTGCAGTTTTAGAAGTGTACAGAAAAAACACACCAGATAATCCTTGAGATTTGGCTGTCTTAAATTTCTCTTGATTCAAGTGTTTTAGTTGGTTAATTTATTTCCTCTTTACTATCCTGAATTTTTCACAACTAGTCTTATAAAAATATACTTGTGGTCCATATTATTAACAACAATAAAAAAGCTTGGTCTATGCTTTCTGGCTCATTTTACCTTAATGAGCAAAGTTATTTACAAAAGGACGTGACACTATTTAACATCTGATGTTCAGAGCATCATTTTTGAAAAGTTAAAGCATTCACTATTTTCTCTTCCCCTCTCTCTTCTCTAACTGTCCCCATCCTTGCCCTTTTTAAAATTCCAGTGCAGTGTCAAGAACAAGGATTCTGAGCAGGAATACAAGGCCTCCTATGACTCCTTTAATCATCATACCTGTGTTCCCAGTATTGCAAGTGGTCTCTTAAATCCTGTAGTTGAAGAACTGGTCAAGCTCTGTCTCAAATATAGCTCCTTTGCCCCTCAATTCTGGAAGGCTGTTCCAGAACTTCATAGATCTGATTGTTAGAAACTTCTCCCAAATTTTAAGCCCACATCCTTCCTTGGGGATTATAAGTAAACAGACCATATGTTCTTCTGCAAACATCGTCTTTTAGCTTAGAAGTTCCTCCTCCTTTGTATTTTCCCTCCTGAGAAAACAAAGTGATCATATCCCCTTTTCATCTTTGTTTTGTTAAGCTAAATAAAAGAAGCATTTTTTAAAGTTTCTTTTCATATGATCTCCTTCCCAGATCATTCTCACTGCATCCTTTATAGTCATAATTCATTCCCTTCAAACACTGGGATTAGGTTTGTATACACAGTATTGCAAAGGAAAACTCACCTAGAGAATATCTATTGCAAAGTAACTTGTATTTACTATTTACTGGAAATGCTTTTCTTGATATATTCTAGGATTTTCTTAATTGCTTTCATAGTCTTGTCCTGTTTTGAGGTCTTGTCATCATCCTGTAATCAAGCAATATACGGAGTCCTCATCTTCAATCTCTTCCAGTCCATGAAGAGATAGAGAGAGGACAAACTTTCATTGATTTCTAAATATATGCTCTTATATTTAATATGTTTAATCTCATTTCTGTAATTCTAGTCCTCCAGTTCACCCAATTTTTTGATTTATTTCCCAGTCTTTCTGAAGAAGCTTGTTTAGTGAACTAATGATACAGCTCTTCATTATTGTAGCGAAATAAGTAGTCTGCCTAGAAGTGACAGTTTCTGGTTTGAACTCTGTATATTTTTGGCAACGAGAAAAAAAAATGAACCAAACTACAAAGTAAACAGATCCTCTGTCCCTCTTCACCTAAAGAAACAATGTTTTGTGCAAAACACTGTCTTTAAAAAAGCTGCAAGTTATGTAAGTTCTAGAAGAAGTGGAGGAAAAAGTTTGGCTTCATTTGCAGTAGGAATATTGGGTGGTCATCAGCTTTGAAAATAAGGTTATGGGGGCAGGGAGGTTGGGGAATGTACAAATTAGCATCTATCTGAACCACTTCTGGAGTATAAGGAGAGTTTGTTTCTGCTAGTTTGAATGAAATGCATATTGAGTCCGCAGGCAAGGACATTGCAATCGATTGTCAATAGGGCTGCGAAACCTTAGAAGGAATTACCGATTTTTGCAAAATTAGTTTTTACCTATGTAAACATTTGAGCCTGTGGCATTC
>NW_010422607.1:5691-7340 GCF_000710305.1 Buceros rhinoceros silvestris
TGTCTGTCAGTCCTGTGCCAGTATAGATAGAGTTTCTTGAGGGATGGAAGGTTGACCTTTCTCTGTAGAAGAAATAGCAAGAAGAAAGCTGCCTTAGTATTTTCCAAGGAACCACACTTTCACAGAAGAAACATTGGCTTTGAAAACACAGCATCCAATGGCATTTTGCTTTCAAAAAACTTTTGCAAAAATATAACCAGAAGTTGGCCTTGCTTCCACCTCGTCCCAAGGCTTGAAGCCTTCTGGCTTCTGCAATCTATGGCTCTAGGGAAAACTTTGTGGCCTGTCTCAAGGGGAAAGGCAGAGTGTTTTCTGATGACTTACTGGTAACTCTCCACAGCGGGAGCCCTAGAAGGTTTTTGGGATCAGTTCTTTATGGCGCAGAAAGTCTGTGCTACGGTTGAGCATGTGAGCTGGGTAAGGCTCAGGATTTAGACTGTATCACTGAAATGTTTAACTTGGAAATGAAAAATTTTACACAAAACAGCAACACTTTCCAGCTAGGGAATTTTGGGTTGTGACAAACTGCAGTGAAGAAATCTGCTCCCTAGAGACTTCACTTAGCATATCCTTTAAAAAGGTCTCCCTTATGTCTTCCATTGTAAACACAGCCACCCACTCCTCCTTGCTGTGGGGTCATCTATCACTGGCATTGGAGGGAGAAGGTGAAAAGCTGTATGGTCTCAGATGGATGCTGAACAGCTGAATGAGCTGCCTCAAGTCAGCTCTCAGTGGTGAAAGATCTCATGAAAAAAAGAAGGTAATTCCATTCCTCAGCACTAACAAGAGCCACAAGTAAGTATAGAGCCAGTTGTTGGACTGGAGACTTTCAGCTAACTGGTCCAATCCACCGATTACCAAAAGGGACATCAATTTTGGAGGTCACTGTAAGCTTAAGTGAGGTCACCTCCAACATTTGCATGTAAGCAAGGAAGTTCCCACAAGACACTTTTGAGGTGGGAGGGAAGTGAAACAGACTCTTTTTGGGAAATGAGCATGCCAGGGTGCCTCTCTGAACTGTCTGTGAACCAATGCAGGCATCATGGGGAATAAGAATGGCGAGTTAGAGACGTGTGTGCATTTCCAGGCCTATGGCCCCACTGGGTTCATGGGGACCAACGACTGGAGTGGGTGGACTATGGGCTCTTTAGGATAGACAAGCCAGGAAGTCCAGGAGTTGCTTTTTATGTGAGAGAACAGCTGGAGTGCCTGGAGCTCTGCCTGGGGGTGGATGAGGGGCCAACTGAGACCTTATGGATGAGGATTAAAGAGAGGAAAGATCAGGGTGACATTGTAGAGGAGATATGCTATAGACCACCTGACCAGGAAGAACGACCAGATGAAGCCCTCTGTAGAGAGACAGGAGCAGCCTCATGTTGCCAGACACTCATTATTGTGGAAGACTTCAACCACCCCAGTATTTGCTTAAAGGATAACACAGCAGGACGTAGCAATCCAGGATGTTCCTGGAGGCCACCTGTGACAGGTGTCTGACCCACTTGGGGAAGTGATGTTGTTGTGTAGTGTGGCAGGTGCAGCCACCCTGATGAGAATCTGAAAAAGACCAGGGCTTGCACAAAACCTGATAAAGATCAGCTCAATGCCTCAGAGCTGTTACTTGGCACTTCACAGTCTAGGCCCACCGCCCA
>NW_010422607.1:7498-11811 GCF_000710305.1 Buceros rhinoceros silvestris
CCCCCACCCCGTTATCATGCCTTTGTCTTGTGTTTGTCCCCAGCTAATTAGAACGACCACCCTTCATGCTGACTAGGGTATAAAGGAGCCCTGCCAGAGAACTGAATTGAGTGGATCCTCCTCAGAGCAGCAGATTCTGCAGTTGGGGACTCTCCTCTTGGATCAGGATGCTGTCCAAGAAAACTTCCTGGGACTGAGTGAGTCCTCACCCTGCCTTTCATGAGTGAATATTTCTTCTGGATATCCTTGAGTAAATCCTCGCCCCCTTTTGGGTGAGTGACCCCTTGGTTTCAGGTACCCCTGAGTGGGAGATTTTCCCTTGTGTAAGGGAGTGCATTCACATTTTGATTCATCTTCCTTAAAGAGTATTCCTTGGAGTTTAGGAATTTTGTTGTGTAGTAAAATATTCCCAACTCACATCCAAACTTGTAATTAACTTTGGACCGTCAGAGTGCCGGGCAACTTCAAATGTAATAAAGCCTCAATTTTCGGGTAGCTGCTGCTCTCTGTTTTGTGGATAGACTGACTCACGCTCAGGCCTCTCCCTTGGCAGTGCTGTGATCCACCCCTTAGGGTGTGCTCTTACAAGAAGGAAAGGTACAACCCTGCTTACGTTCTTCGTCTGAGAAAGTTTAATGTGAATCAAATCGCTGTGATGTATTGAGTGTTGGTGTAGTTACTGTGATTGCTGGGAAAACAAGAAGTTAGGTACAAGACAATGGCATCTACATCCTTGTTTGCTGTGGGTAGTAGTCACCCAGAGCTGAATTTTTCATTTCACAGTCTAAACAGAGCCTGAAGATACTTCTACACCACAATTTAGAGAGCTTTTGCATATTTTCAGCGTACAGTAGTGAGACAGCCTGTTGGCTGAACAAGTGAGAGCATGAGCTGGCACAGGCTTTAAATTGGAGGGTGGTCTAATACAATTCTTTGCTGGTGCTGCCTGAGAGAGGAAGCTAGGCTCTGTGAACCCAGTTTATGTCTTAGACTCTTCAGGGGCAGGCTGCTACAGAATAACAAAGCACCTCTGCAATATGCAGTACCCTTCTTTACGAGAGGCAGCCCAACGGAGTTAAAACCAAAGTATCCTTAAGAAAAAGAACGCAAAAAAAAGTAAAAGAGGCCTCTCCCATCCCAGTGAATTTCTCTTCCTCAGCCAGTATGAGTTCTCACTGTGAAAGCTTTCACGAAGCTCACTTGTGCACCTGCCTAGGTTTGTGCTTGTGCTGGAGATGCTCTTCACCCCCGAGACCAGACAGACTCAGCCCACCCATCCCTGGCTGCAGGGCAGTGTTGTGACAGGCAGCTCCAGGCTTTCTCCAGTGGGGCAGAGGGAATAAGGCTGGCTCTTGGCTTGCGTTTAACAGTCTAAATCACGCACAGAAATAGCAGCTCCCAGGAACCACAGGGAGGTGGACTTCACCCTGGAGATGGACTTCACCCGGGAGATGGGGTTGCCGTACCTGCTGTGCCACCCCGAGGCCGGGGCCAGGCACCGCACTCTGCCGGGCTCACCAGCACCCTCCAAGGAAAACCAGATCTGCGAAGAAGCAGTAGCTCATTAGACATCCTTTTCATTTAAGAGATTTTCTTTTCTCCCTAGCTTGTTTGCGCTCGTGTTTAATCACTTTAAACCTCCCTGGGATGCTCTGCCTCAGCTGCTGTTCATCTGCAGGTTTCTGAGGGATCAGCTGAGTATTAGAAGTGCTCGATGTTGAAGTGCCTTTTTATCCCTGTGGTTTAGTGCACCTGGCTGAACTTACTGACAAATCTCCTTAGTTCCAGCACTGTTTTACTGTAGATACTGAAAAGATATACTTGCTCCAGAAATTCTAGATGACCTTCAGAATTTATTGATGGCAGAGCTGCTTGTGTTCTTTTTCTTTTAATTTTTTTAATTTTTATGAAGCTTTGTGGGGTTTTTTTTTTTGTTGCTGTTGTTAGACTTTTCCAAATCCCACTTTGACAATTTTAATATAAAGTGATTCCCCCCCGCCCTCCCCTTAAGCAACCCTTTAGAGGAGAAAATAAACCTACTACCACATAAAAACTAAACAATCCAAGTGATATCCCTGTGCTTCAGGAATCATTCCTACAGCTTTGAATAAATGTCTGTGAGTGTGTGTGATTTTACCTTGTCTTTCTCCTTTGGGACAAGGTTTTCCCAAAGCTTTAGGTCTTTTCAGGTTGAGAAATGCAACTCCGACTCATTCCTTGTAATTACCTTTTGAAAACAATACAGGAAATCTACATAATTAATCAGAAAAAGAGTTCTGGCTTCCCAATAGTTGAGTTATATCTCTTCCTCGTCCCTGTTCTGTTTATATTCATCCACTGGCTAAAGCCAGGAACATGCAGTGAAATAGGCAGACAGGGATCGAATCCCAGTGTGTCTCCCTAGGACTTAAACAAGCTCACAGAAAGCTTAAAATGTGGCCATCCAGCAGGGAAACATTTGCTGAATTTCTTCAGTACAGATCGACATGCAGGCTCTGTGCATTGCTTTTCATGTTCACTAGTCACATGTCTAACCACTACAAAACTTGTGTTTTTCTAAGGGACACAAACACTACACATGTCAGGAGCAATCTGAGCACTGGATCTTACTTCATATGGATGCATTCAAGGATGAATTGTGTAGGGATTCTCCTTTGTTAATAAGTTTCACCTTCAGAGGTGAAATGTCTAGGTTTTTCTCTCCCCTGTGAAAGATGTGGCAATTTGCTCTATCGGGGATTTACGCCTTTCTGTTATGTTGGTTGAAATTGGCCAAAGGCTAGAAAGATAAGGGAGCGCTTTAGTCAGAGAGAAATCAGGTGGGCCTTGTGTAAAATAGAGTTTTTGAACATTTTTAGCATAGGTCCTGGTCTGAGGCTATGTTTTATGACCTGTTTGTAGACATGCTGGCATGAGAGCTGCCAGAAAGACAGCCAATGAGGATTTCTAAGGCTGATTTTTTTCAGATGCTGTTCAGTACCTTACAAAAGCCCCATGCATCCCATGTGGGAGTATCAGTGCTCCTGGAGAGTCATTCTCATCTCACAGACATCAAGAGTTTTTGGAGCTCAGCTGCAAGTGGTTGGTGCCTTGAGATTCCCAGACAAATGGCAGTTTCATATATGGTCCTGTTAAATTTGGGAAACTGGTCTAAAACTGTCAATGTAGACAGGCTCAATTATTGTAAAATACAGTTTATACTAACGAAAAACACGCCAGATCAAAAGTTGGCTCTATCTTCTCCTAAAACAATGCTATTTAGAACGAACTTGAAAAATCTGTGGCTTGTCGGATCATCTTCAGTTTAATCTTGCTGTGTAACTTCCAGGATTACCACATTTCAGTTACCAAATAAATCAGAGGGCCTCTCAGTGGAGTATATTACCTTGTGTACAAGGCCATGATCTGAGTGTTAAATGACAGTTTTAGACAACTTTGGAAGCCAACATAAAAAATTCTTAGCACTAGCAGATTATTATCAGAATAGTAAAAAGCTGAGGATTAGATACTTACATAACAGGTCTGAAGCGGACTTCTCCCCCAGCCCCAGTATTAAATCCAGCTACGTAACGACAACGCTCAGACTGAAGCTATGAGTTTGCAAACATGCACTTACATCGTTTCTATCTTCTAGGTGGAAAGAGGCCCAGGCTTTTGTGGAAAAAAATTTTGTAATAGAGTTCTTGTTATAAATCTTTAGCCTTAAGGTTTTCTACCTTAGTTAGGAAAGTTCATTCAAAGCTGGCAGCTGGTGCAAAAATGTTGGCCTGACCTCATGATGAAACTTTCATTTTTGATACAACTCGTGGGAGAAAAAAATTGACTGGTTCTGCACTTCTTATCAGCAGAAAAATTCCAATGAGGAGTATGACAGACCTCAGCTGCATGGGATTTAAATCTGAATGACTGGTTTGGACTGGAACAATGACTGTGGTGCTTGTACAGCAATGGAGCATAATGTAGTCTGTATGTTGCCTGGGACCTTTGGGCAATATTTTAACGTGGACTTGAAGTATTTACTCACTTTATTTTCATCGATGTCATAGAATAGTACGTCTATTAGACAGGTCAACATGTCTGATGTTGAATGACGGTGAGTATGACACTTCATCTAGTTCTTCCTGTATTAAGCCTAGGAACTTACTGAACCACAAGCATAATTTATACTTTGATAATTTATACTTTGATACTTTGAGCTGATAGATTGGGTCAACCACAACCTCAGTAAGTTTAACAAAAACAAAGGTGAAGCTCTAGAATGGAATGACCTCATGTGCCTGTACAGGCTGGGCGCTGTACTGGCTAGAGTGAAC
>NW_010422607.1:11944-14580 GCF_000710305.1 Buceros rhinoceros silvestris
GGACAACAAGTAGAACATGAGTCAGCAGCTGCGGCAAGGAAGGCCAGCTGAACACTGAAATACGTTATCAAAAGCATAGCCAGCACCTCAGAGGAAATGATCATCCCCCTCTGCTCAGCACTCAGTCACCTCTGGAGTGCTGTGCCCAGTTTTGGGCCTCCCTGTGCAAGAGAGGTATCAACTAACTACAGTGAGTCCAAAGAAGAGCAATTAAAATGGTTGGGAGCTGGAGTGCATGATGTACTAGGATAGGCCGAGGGTGCTGGGCTTGTTCAGCCTGAAGTAGAGAAGGTTTGTGAGAGATCTAATTGTAGTTCTCCTCTACAAAATGGAAAGGAAAGAGAGTTCTAGAGAAGACAAAGCCACGTTCTGCAGATGTGCACAGTGTAAAGAAAAGAAGTAATGGTCACAAGCTGGAATAAAGGAAATTTTTACCAGACAGAAGGACCCTCCTTCCACCTGTACCCCTACCCCCCCAGGAGTGGTGCAGCAAAAAAAGGTGCCCAGAGATGCTGTGGGATATGCATGCTGGAAAATACTCAAAAGACAACTGGACCCAACCCTGAGCAACCTGCTCTAGCTTTGAAATTGATCCTGCTGTTAGCTCTGCGGTAGGATAGAGATTTCAAGAGGTCTTTCCCAACCTAAATCTTTCTAGGATATCTGAGTACTTAAGAAGTTACTAAGAACTTGGAAAAAGATGTTGTATTACAGAAACAGCTCAGAGTATTAATAGATGTGGGATCATGGTGTCCCAGGAGAGCTCTGATGGAGGCTGTAACTTGGTCTCCTAGGACATGGTGGACACTGCCACGCAGCACAATATATTCCCCTTTGAGCTGGCCATAACAGCTTATCAGTACAAAATGGCCGTGGATTTCCTAACCTCTCTAACATCACTTGATTTCATCAGCCTCGTGAAATCCTATATGCAAGGCAGCCTGCTTTCCTGTAGACAGGACGGACTGCTGGAGAATAGAACAGAAAACAGAAGAAAAAATATCGAACAACAGATAGAAAAGTACAACTAGGAATGCTTTGGTAATTAATGAGGCATTATTCATGTAGCTACATGGAAGGGGAGGAGGTGTAGGTATTTCCTACACGCAAGGATGGGACTTCATTTCCCCATTAGCAGTGAACCAGTACAATGCATCACAAGAGACCTGCTCCAACAGTACAAGCCTATTCTCCTCTCTGCTATTCAGTCTGTTCCTGGAAGTGATCTCCAGGACTTTGACAGTATCAGACAGGACATCTCTAGTTAGGTGCATCACACTAAAAAAATCTTGAGAAAGAGCAAAGTCATCCATGTGAAGAACGGGATATAAATGCTGATTTTTCTTTTGCCGTAACACTACTAAACCATGTCTTCCCGGCTTGAAAACTCAGTTGTTTGCACATGAAATTGGAGAGAAGAGGGTATTTACTCTACCTGGTCCCTTTGGTTCCTTACTTAAAAAGTGAAGTGCTTTGATCTGAAATTCATGAAGAAGAAGCATAATCTATTTTATACAGATATATTCAGGAGACATTTCATACAGCACTTTTTTTTAAACTCTTTTTTTTTCATTGAAAGCAAGGACACTTGGCAAAGAAAGACCTTTTTTCAAGCTGACATGTACAGCAATGTTTTTATCTGACTCTTTTACAGAGACTGCATTAGGAGATACCAGTTCCTCGACTCCAGGACTTACTCTTGTCCATGCAGATTTGATTCCCCATCTTACTGTGCTGGAAAATGCACATGTTGGACTTTTGTGATTAGGATGGTTTTTGCAGACTTTTAAAATGTTGATTCTATAGGACTTCCATATGCATTTCTATATGACTAGTGAGCTACCAGAGTTATGTTGAGGGGGTTTTGGAAAATCATGGAAGTTTTGGCTGGAGGGTGCCTCTGGAAACCTCTAGTCTGTCCTCCTGCAAAGACAGACTGCCAGCCAACACTATGCCACATCAGTTATGGCTTTGCCTGTCTGAATCTTGAAGACCTCTGAAGATGGAGTTTCTGTGACACAGGAGCCCTTGAAAATTATACACTGTCCTCTGTGTTAACTCATCGTCCCACAAAAGGTAGCATGAAGTAGCTTTGCAGGAATTCATGACTAAACATGAGAATGTGCCTATAACTGCAGAAATAAAAATTAATTGGTTTGTTGCTTCTAAAATTAATTAGTGTATTGCAGTTTGATAGTCCTATTAAACTGCAATATAGTTCTGTCTAGTTCTATATCTATATTTGGCACCTGTAATTCTAGAAAAGATTAAAAGGCTTTTTTTCCACTGATCCTTAGAGATTAGGACACGAAGAATGGTTTAGGGGGGTTAATTATTGTTTAGAAACTGGCTAAGAATTTTTCCCTGTCTTTTGAAAACCCTGAAACCTAACTGTTTTACATGAAAATGTGAATATTCCACTATGGATTCATTGTTTCAAAATAAGCCTTATTGCCTTGGTCTCCCATTCTGTCCTCTGTGTTTCTAAGTGATGGCTTTGGGAAGCCTCAGAAGCTGGGGAACCATATACTGTTATTAGTTCCTGTGTGTTTGCACAAAACACAAAACAGTCAGTACTGCACAAGCCTCTAAGCAGCTACTGTTTAATGGCCGTAGCATAGAATGTAGAATCAATT
>NW_010422607.1:14609-16618 GCF_000710305.1 Buceros rhinoceros silvestris
TAAGTCCGAAAAAAGCCTCTAAGCAGCTACTGTTTAATGGCCGTAGCATAGAATGTAGAATCATTTGGGTTGGGAGTGATTTCCAGATGTCAGTAGTCCCACCTGCTGCTCAAAGCACAGTCAACTCTGAAGGCAGACCAGGTTGTGCAGAACTCTGTCAAGCTCGGTCTTGAAAATCTTTAAGGACATAGACTGCACCTTTCTGGGCAACTTGCTCCTGTGCTTCATTATATTGCTGTGTATTTTCTCCCACCCTTACAACTACTGTGAATCTCTCTGTCCTGGTCTGAGTTAGAACAGACCCTGTTCTAACCTGTTCTCTGCTCAGTGATTTCACTTTCCAGCTCAGTCTCTTCTAAGTAACGGCACTGTCTGAAGTTAATGGTGTGTTTTTGCAGACAGCGTCTGCTTCTAGAGGTGACAGTGCTTGATGTTCACAGCTACTACCAGGGACTGGTGTGCAGAAAGGCTCTTGCTGATACTTGCTCCTGTGCAGACCAGGGTCACTGCTAAATCCTGTGTGTCTTGTTGGGGTGCAGTAAGTTACAGACCTCACCTGTGGGTTGGAGCAGACAGGACAGGTGACCCTAAACCGACCAACAAGGTGTTCCATCCCATAGACGTCATATTCAGCATAAAGCTGAGGGATCATGAAGGTCTCGCTCTCTCTTGCCCTCCTCTGCCATGGCCGGTGTCTGAGGAGGACTCTGTCCGTCCTGCCTTTGATCCCAACCCGTGCATCCCTGAACCCAGTTCTGGAATCCAGCTCCTGCATCTGGTTCCTGTCTGCTGCTGAGCCCAGCCCAGGCCTTCCCCAGTGCCTGCCAACAGCATCAGTGGTGACGGTGACATGGTTGCTGTCAGGGGGTTGGGTTCGGTGTTGGTGTTTTATGTATTTGTATATCGTTCATTTTATTGTTATTATTCTCATTAAAGCAGTTTTTGTTTTCTTTTCCAACCCATAAGTCTCTGTCCCTTGCTCCTTTTCTCTTTCTCCTCTTTGGGAAGGGGAAGGTGGGTGGGTAATAGAAAATGTCTGTCATTCGTCTAGTGTCTGGCCCAGCCCTAACCCGTGATATTCTCTTTCTTCAGTTTGTGACCATTATCTATTTTTCTGTAGCTGGGCACCTAAAAACCTGACTCCTTACTCTTAGTACCAGCCTGTTAGGAATTCAAAGGTGGCTTTAAGGTATCATCAAAGCTTTATCTTCTTCACTATAATCAAGTTCCATACTAGCCCCTGGACAATCTTGGTGCTTCTCCACTGAACTTATTCCAGTTTGCCAAAATCTTCCTTTAACTAGAGGATCCAAACCTGGAAACAATATTCCAGATGAGATCTCATGAGCCCTTAGTAAAGGAAACAAAGATTTTCCTCTGTCTACTGGCACTACTCCTGTTAACACAGTGTAGCATGCTGTTAGCCTTCACCATGGTCATGGTGCGCTGCTGATTCCGGCTTAGTTCATCGCTCACTAGAACTTCCAGTTCATTTTCAGAGCCAGTGAAACCTTAGCAGGTAGTTAGTTCAGCTCAGGTGCGAGACTTTTTTCATTTGTTAAGTTAAATTTCTTGAGATTCCTGTAGGCCCTTCTTGCAGCCTGTCCAGGCCCCTTTGAATAGAGGCTGTGCCCTTGAGCATAACGAGAGTATCCCCAATTTGGTACAATTTGGAAAAATATACGAGTGTGCACACTGTCTCCTCTTGCACATAGTTGATGAAGATAACATCGAACACGACAGGGCAGGGCTATTGACTAAAACAGGTTCCTGCAACACTTCACTTATACCCAGCCTCCAGGTAGAGCTCTTTTGATCCCAACAAAGAGGCAGTTTTCCACCTAGCTAATTGTCTGTTCAAGTAGACCGTAACTTCCCAACGTGGGTGCAAGGATGTTGTGGAATAACACGTTGAAGGCTTTGCTAATGTCAAGATAAACAATATCTATGCCTTCTCCTCTCTGCATATCTTTTCATTTTCATGGTTTGGCTTCGCGGACGAAGATTTG